>NW_007727152.1:146175-148504 GCF_000696425.1 Galeopterus variegatus | reverse complement strand
TGCAGAGGAAAAGAGTTCTGATGAAGAATGGGGTTAAGACAGGGGCAAGGATTAAAAACTTAAAGTTCGCAACGCTGCCCCGTCTTCCCACCCAGAGGTCTGTGAAGCTCAGGGCTTCAACGGGCTTAGAACGGGATTGTTCTGCCCCAAGTGGGACCAGGTCTGGTTCCTACATCTTTCCGACATTCTGAGTGTGGCATATCACAGGACTTCGCAGACCTGAGGAATTGTAAACGGTTGCCGTCTTACATACCCTCGCGAACGCTCCCTACGAAGGCTTGCAGACGGTCAGGCCGCCATGTCCTCTGTCTCACATTCTTGTTCCCGAATCCAACCGAAGACACTCCTTGGCCACGCGTCCCCAAAACCCCCGTCCGCCTCCTCGCTGCCGGACTCACTGGCGCCATAGCTAACCTAGCGCGTCGCCAGAAAACTACAGAGGACGCCCTCAAAATACGTCATCAAGCCGAAGCAATCAATCGCCAGCTAGAGTCCGGCTCGGAGTTCTACTTACCCAGCCTGTGCTACTCTTTTGATCGAGCCGTCGCCGCACTGCCATGTTTGCGCCACCTACAGCCTGGGAGGGTGAGCGTCATGGCGGCTTCTTGCCCTCTCCCAGTGACCCAGGACCTCCCCACGCTACGTGCCAAGTTGCAGGGACTGCTGCAGTTCCTGAGGGACGCCCTGCCCATTTCCAGGGCACATACGGTGGACTTCTACACGGAGTCCGTGTGGAAGGAGCTGGTCGACTTGCCGCCGGAGACTGTTCTGGCGACTCTGAAGAGGTCGGCGGCAGAGGCGGAGGCCCGGCCCTCCGAGACTCGCCCCCTGGTGGAAGCCGAGAGAGGAGCAGGTGAGTGGCGGGTCAGGCGGGCGGGAAGGGAAGCGGAGAAGGTCGCGGCCTGCGAAGAGTGCCCCCTAGTGGCAGGCGGCCGGAAGTAGGTGAGCTGCGGGCGGAGGCGGGGCTGGCGAGGCACGCCCCTGGGGTAAAGCGAGGAGGGATCAGATTAGCGGAAGCGTGGGGCGGGGCCCTCTTCCGGGATCTGTCCTTTGTGTGGGTACCTTGGTATTTCCGCCAATTAAAGAAAACAAGAAAAAGGGCAGGAGTGTTCATTCGTTTAGTAATTCAACAATAATTTTTTGACTCGAAGAAACTAAGGGAACAGAGCTGTTACAGGGCTTATAGATTCTAGGTGTAAACTTGGCAGGATGTAAATCACAGTTAACGAAATAAAGATAATATCAGACGGTGATAGGGGTTAAGTAGAAAATAAAAACAGTATAATGGATCGCGATTGTGTAAGGAGGCTGTCTTAATTTAGGAGGTCCGGAAGTAGAAGGATGAAAAGACATCAAACAGGCTCCTGAGATTGCTTCTGCTTTGCCTCCAGGCTTTCCAAACCTTGCCATTGCTAGTGGATTTTATTCACTGAGCATTCTCTGAAGGCAGAGCACCACTAGAGGGGCTTATATAGCACTGGGTAAATATTGGTTCTTTAAAGTCAATGTTTATTGTTGAAAAGTTAGGCACCTCTAGAGTTTGCTTTCATAATAACCCATACTTATGATAATATGGCAACTTAAATTCCAAGACAGCGGGGACTGTGACTGTCTTGTCTGATGTATTCCCCTAGCACCTAGTAAAATACTTGGCATGCATTAGGTGCTCAATGACTATTTGTTGAATGAATGAATTAACGAGTGACTCATGTTATCTTCCAAAAAAAAGAGAGAAAGAAAAGAAACTACCTTTAGATACGAGGTAGAGCCCAAGGCTTTCATATGTATTTAACCAGGTCTCCGTGCAATGGAAAATGGGAGAATTAGATGGTCTTACATATCCTAATAATAATAATTTAATTAATTGGTAGTTTCTATATACACTCCAATGTGCTAAGTGTTTTCATGAATATTTTATCTTTTAATCTTTACATCAGCCTTGCAAGATGGGTTCTGTTATTCCTGATTTGTGAAATTGCAATTTGAGTTAATTTGCCAAAAACATAACCTGAAGTGGAAGATTCAAACCTAGGTCATCTCACTTCAGAGTATGAGCTCTTTATCACTGTGATAAAAGTCTCCTCTCACTTATTTAGCAATTAATTACCAAATTCATACATTATCAAAATCTATTTTAATGGTACTAATGCATTCCTTGTTTTTTTTTCACTGTCTGTTTTCTTCCTCAAGAATTTAAGAATTGTTTTATTCACTGTTTTATCCTCAGTGCTTAGAACAATGCCTGGTCAGAGAAGGTGGTTAATAAAAATTTGGTGAGGAATAAATAAATAAATGAATAAATAACACCACTTATTTGTTCTCTTAAGCT
>NW_007727152.1:143634-144615 GCF_000696425.1 Galeopterus variegatus | reverse complement strand
ATTTGGTTTTATGGGACAAAGTTGTTTCTAAAAATCCTCAGCGTAGCCATTTCAGTAGGTTTCGTTTGCTAGGTTGATCTTCTGGCCTGGTCATAATCCTGAAAGTTTCTTCTCCATTGTTCATCTAAAAATAACAAATTTCAGTTCTTCAAAATAAAAGGGAAATATGTTGAAAATAACTGTATTTCAAGGGCATAAATTATGGCTTTATAGACATACTGCCTGGGTTCAAAACCTGCTTCACCACTATTAGCTGTGTTAACTCNTTGAAGGTCATTGTTTGTGTTAGATAAGAGCATTAGAATTCTTTGACCAGATTTGTATCTTCATTAAAGAATTTGTAGGCTTTAGAGTTAGATAATGTTCAAATTCCAGTTCTACCACTTATCAGTTCTGTGATCTTGGGAAAACTCATTTATTCACTGAGTCAGCTGTGTCAGCTATGTGCTAGGCAGTTTTCTAGGAGATAGAGAAACGGCAGTAAATAAACAAAAATCCTTACCTTCATCTTGGTGGCAATCTAGAGGGAGGAGATATACAAAAAATTTGTTAAAGTGCCACAGAGAAAAATAAGGTAGATAAGGGGGGAGTAGATAGGGGAAGAAGAGGAAAGTATGCTTGCAATTTTAAATAGGTTGTCCTGGCAAGACCATATTGAGGTAACTCTGGAAAAAAGAAAAATGAGCCATTAAGATATCTGGAGGGAGAGCATTCCAGACAGTAAGAACAGGGCGCGTAAATGCTCTGAGGTGTGTTTAAGGAGCAGCAAGGAGCCTGGAACCAATTTCCATCAGCGACTCATAAGGAGTATGGCCTTCTGCTGGTTCTGTATGAGGAGTTACAAGTAAACACAATTCCCAGAGCTGCAATGAGTTAATGCATAGTGTGTGAAAGTACACTAACAGATGTTTGGAACAATCATTTGGTTTTATGGGACAAAGTTGTTTCTAAAAATCCTCAGCGTAGCCATTTCAGTAGGTT
>NW_007727152.1:141100-141762 GCF_000696425.1 Galeopterus variegatus | reverse complement strand
CCACAAAAGGGCTGAGATCTAAGATCTGAGTATAAACTCTTCCTGAACTCCTGAATGATGCGTTATCTACACATGTCTAGAAGACCCAGAGATCTGAGCAACAACGCTGGCAAAACTAGAGTGGTGGTGACCCTTGAAAGATAGAGCTTCTCCTGGTGAAATTTGCAAGTTTGCTGCACCTTCAACAGTGTGTTCCCCAGAGTACAGTGTGGGTGGCAAAATTGGAAGCCTCACTGAATTCATATATCAAAGGGCTGGCAAAATTCAGGGTTGGCAGAGCAACTGGAAATTTATGCTGGGGATCCTTGGATTTGGAAACAAGGGATCCATTGAGAGGGTGAGCCCAAAAATCTGACAATGAAATCCACCCAAATCTTTGTCTGTCAGCTAAACTACACAGGCTCAGGGACACCCTCAGGGAGCAGGCTAATAAAGCAGCAGTTAAGCAGAGACATCTGCTGCTGCACACTGAAGTGGAGACAGTTTTCACAGTTTGAGTCCAAGCAAGTTAACTTCCTCCTAGAACAACAACAAATCCTTAGAAAAACAAAATACATTCACTACAATGGATTACCCACTATTCTGCTTTTCAACCAGAAACTACTAGATATGCAAAGAATTGAGAAAGTGTGACTCATACTCAGGAAACTGATTCCAAGTGA
>NW_007727152.1:133640-140407 GCF_000696425.1 Galeopterus variegatus | reverse complement strand
TAAATCTAAACCTAAGCTATGTTCAAAGAATGAAAGGCAAGTGTGACCTATATTCAGGGGGAAAAAAAATTAGTCAATAGAAGCTGATCCTGTTTGGGCTGAGATGTTGGATTTAAGTGGCTGTTATAGATATATTAAAAGAACGAAAAATACTCTAAAAATTAAAGGAAAGTATGATATTAATAAATATTTAATTATAATACCTACTTTTTCTCTCAAATTAAACTATGACAAGGGTCTGTTAGAGTTAAAACACTGTGGTTAAATTTTTCTGTTTTCTATTTAACTTCATTTTATAAATAATGTAGGTAAATGTGAAAATGCTTTTGGTATGGTTAAGTGTACTTTATACATTCAATATGATGTTAATATTGTTACAGTAAGGATGTGCATGTCAATTCTTTGTTAATTACGTCTTATTCCAAGAGCATGGTTTGCATGTTTAAATAACATATTTTTTTTCATTTCATATGCAACTGTAAATTAAGTTAGAATAGCTTAAGCAAAAAGTTTCTTGATTTTTTTTTTAAAAGCAACACTGTATATTATATTTTCTTTGCTAGGTAGATTATAGGATTGTGGATATATTTAAATATTCATAAAATTTAACTCATCCTGTCTTTGATTTTTGAAGTTTCATAAAACAGACTTTAACTTTTGGTAAAACTCTGTTAAACAATTATCAAAGATTGAAGCCAAAACACAACTGTTATGAAAGCTACAGTCTTGAAATGTTTGTGTTGAGTAAAGATAAAATTTCCATTTTAGAAAATATGTTCAATTGAACTCAGTCAACACTTACCAAGCACTGTGCTATGGAAGTTTTATTGATAAGGAAAAAATAAACTATGAAGCTATTGCAGAAGCACTGCTGAGAGTTTATAGGCTTCAAACCACAGCAGTGACAGGGTAGGAGGTTTCCACATAAAAGACATTTTTACATTAGGATTAATGAGTGGCTTGATGTGTGGATTGAGGGCACAAGAAGCATTTAAGATGATGTAAAGATTTTTAGGTTTGGTGCTGGGTGTGTGGTAACACTATTAAACAAGATAGGAAATGGGAGAAGGGAAAGGTTTGGAAAGCATCAGAACATTCAGTTCAATTTTGAGCCTTTTGAATTGAAGACATCTGTAGCACATTCGTGTAGAAATGAATACAAAATATTTCTATATTCTTGTGAAGATTATTATTAGGAAGGCACTGTTGATTTCTTCTTGAAATTCTGGGCCATGACAGATCTAGGCTGTATGATAATGACAATAGTGGCCTTTCCCCAACCCCCGTAACACAGTTGTACCTCAAAATTTAGCACATAGTGTCATTTTATCTTATATAGCGTTCTAAATGTTCTAAATCATTCTTGTTTCACCCTGAGATTATAAACAGTAGGGCCGAGATGAAGTTTTATGTTCCTCTAACAGGCTCAGCAGTGCTATTGAAGTCTTCATAGTGGCCACAGTGATTGCTACCACCACAGAGTCTTAGGAGAGATGAGTTCTCCTTGGTGATCCTACAATAATAGTAAGTGTATTGAGAAATTGCTGTCATCAGTGATTGCTACCACCACAGAGTCTTAGGAGAGATGAGTTCTCCTTGGTGATCCTACAATAGTAAGTGTATTGAGAAATTGCTGTCATTCATTCATTCATTCATTCATTCATTCATGCTGTATGCAGAGTATTGTTGCTTCACAACTGGACATGAAGCGGTAGTGTTAGTTTTCTTTAGAAATAGAAACCACAATAAAATCTTATAAAATATTTATACCTTTTCAGAGGCTTATTGATTGTTTCATAGGTAAAAATTATTTTTTAATTTCTTGAAACCTTAAGTTCACTTCTGGTGGAGAAGGAGGTGTTGAGGGGAGTGAAGAAAGTAGAAGAATCAAGAAGGTAAAGTGAGTGTGAAATATCTTAAGATGTTACCATATATTGATCTCTGCCAGAGGGAATTCTTGCCAGACTTGATCCTAACAGTCAAGTCTCGGTAATGCTTTTCTTCATTGCCGTCTTGCCTGTTTTCCTTTGTTGTTCACTGTGCTTTCTGCTGTGGCATGCTAAAGGAATATGGGAATTAAGTGCAAGGTCTGAAGTCAGACTTCCTTGGTTCACATGCCCTACTACCACTTAGTGTCAGTGCAAACTTAGATAAATTACAGCTTCCCTAAGTCTCAGTGTTTTCCTCTGTAAATGGGGATAAGAGCGCTGTATAACTAGCTAATAAAACTGTCACATGAAAGGTAAGGCATTTAGCACAGTGCCTGAAACATAGTAAATATGCAATAAATATTAGCAATAATAGTGATGAGTTATTGAGAACCCTGACAGTACTCTGTATGACATTTAAGTAAGATAACACATATTTATTTTTGAAATTTTTTATTTTTATTTATTAATTATAAATATTATACATTCATTGTTTTTATTTTTATTTTTGAAATTTTATTAAGCACTTGTCTACCTTGAGATTTTCATAATCCAACCTGTATATGTATGACTTTCATATCTTTCATTGTACATTGAGGTTTGGTGTAAAACAAAATGAAACAAAACAAACAAAAACTTAGGAACACCCTCATATCATATTTTTAGAAAATCACCTCCCTTGCCTCTTTTCTTCCTTCCCCTCCTCATGCCCAATTAACATGTCTTATGAAAACCTATCTTATAAGAAATTTTTGTGGAATAGTGATATAGTATGCACAGAAAATGAGTAAGTAAAAGACAAAGCAGGTAATAAAGGAGAACAGGAACTTCCAGTAGAGGGAGATATAGGCCTAATAATCAAGCCACATAATATGCAGCTACAATGAAGAGCAAATTTAAAAAGAAAGTTTTTCTTGTGTAAAAAAATCTAGGAATCAACTAAATATAAGTGAAGTAACACCGTGGTCTTTGTTTTGCTAGTTGCCAAACCCAAACTGATTATACAGGTACCTAGGGAAGCTCTGTGAGGACTACATACACCATTACCATTGCTCCAAAACTTTTTCATATACTGTTTCAGAGATGGAAGTAAAGACTAGATCATCAACACCTCTCTCACTTTCTCTCTGAATCTAAAAATAGCAAGTAATGGAAGTCACAGGCTGGATCATTTCAAAACAAAGAGTATAGCAGGTCTGTTTCCATAATTCAAAACTATATTTTTTCCCACTGGAATTCTATACTATCTGAGTAAATTCGTGTTAGCCCTAAATGACATAAACCATTGGACTGAATCAGAACGCTGTCGTATTCTTAAAAATGATTTTGTCAAAATGGTAATATCATTGTAATAGACTTCCAAATTTCCGAAATTACTGATAGGGCTATAAATAAAAGCAAATGAACAACATTTAATTCACATTGGATTGGAATGTTTTCAGGTATTTTCAGTAGGATTGTTAAGTTGAATTGAACCTTTACTTTTCCAACAGAAACATGACATTTCTTTCTGTTGGCAACATTGTCCAATAACTGACTATTATAATGGTCTCTCTGCAGTTTAAGATTTAATACTCTTATTCTATCACACTCTAAGAAATTGCTGTCCTGGAACCTGGGGATGTTGAGACTGCCCTTAAACCTGAGAGTCACTTAATAGTTGACTGAGTTTTCCTCTTTGTATCATGCCTACATATTTTGATGTGGATTTTATTACTTTTGGCTACCTTAGTAAATTCAGTTTTTAAAGAAATTTATATAATACACGAAATATACCTTAAAGTCACTGGAGTAATTTTGTAATTTAAATTTCTACTTAGTTGATTCAGATATGGAAGTTACACATCTCTGCTGATTTTATTCTTTCTAAAGAATTTGGTAAACATTATAGAAAATAACTTCCTCTGTCTCTCTCTCTTTTTTTTTTTTTTTGGCAGCTGGCCAGTGCCGCTATCCAAACCCCTGACCTTGGTGTTACAACATCCCCAGCCTCTTAATCAATACTAGCTTTAAAAAGATATTAGCTTAAACATGTAGTTTTTATTTAGAATCCTGCAAAGTTTCATCAGTTATCTTGCTTTTAGGTTTTGTCAGATAGCATCTTTGTGTTTAAATGGATTTTTCTAATTTCATAAGTAACTATGGAGGATCATTTAGGCTACAGAAGACTTCACAGCATATGCTAGGGCTTCTTGGGTAGAAACAAAGTTATCTGTGGATTATGCCATGCTTTTATAAAGTGAGCATTTTATGTATTTTCTTTCACCACTGGTTGTGTGTTTTTTTGAATTATTAAAAGTAATTTTCAGTGAATGAGCTTAATTGAACTCCTCCATCCAGTTTCTTTGAACCACTACAGACAAATTGGAATGCCTTTTTTTAACCCTCCTAAATAAATTATCATGCTTTTAAAATGGCCATACACAAAAGAAATTGAGCTTATCTGTCCGTGTGCTATGTGTGTCCATCATGACAGGCAGAGTTATGCTGCAGAAATAAGCCTAAAATCTGACTGGAAGCAATGAAGTTTACTTTTCATATATGTTGTATGTCCATTGTAATTGGACCACAGTGATTCCCCTGTTGTAGTCACTCAGGGACTCAGGCTGAGAGAGGTTCCATCTTGACACATGCTTTTTTGATTACAGAGCTAGGGAACAAAAGAGTAGTGACTCTTTTGATACTCTTAAAACTTCTGCCTGAAAGAAGTGTAGTTCACTTTGGCAAAATGTAACTACACCTGAGTTCAATAGAGTTTATGATCCTCATACAGAGAGGGGCACCAGATATTTGCGAACAGTATGACAGTTTACCATACTATTCTAAATTCGTGAGCATTTGGAAACCATCGACAGTTACTATACTCAACTTATAGAATGTCTGGTTTAAAACTGACCATGGACTCTGTACCCCACAAAAATGTATAATCAATTATGTTTCAATAAAAAATAAATACATAAAAAAATAAAACTGACCATGGGAAGAAAATGAGCTATTTTCACCAACCATAACCTGATTAGTTTTAGAGCTTGTTTTGACAATGCATTGAATGCATGAACTCACCCCCCTACACAGAATTACATTGTCCAAATAACGCAGGAACTGTTTTCCAGTAATATTTATACACTGGCGATGTTATCATTGTTCCACATGTAGTGTAGTAGACAGGGAGTAACAGTGTTGTATTAACTGACTTCCTTTAAACACACAGAGTTGTAGGTCAGCCAGGACAGTTCATAAATTTAATAACTACATTACTGTTCAGAAAGATTATTTCTTTTTTTTTTTTGGCTCTTGGAACCAATGTAAGTTTAAATATGTAATTATAAAAAATATTAAGAGAAAACTGGGTGCTACTAATAGTTTAAATAGCAAAAATAAATGGAACCATTAGAGATATTGTCAAAATTTACACCAAAATGAAATAATTGTAATTTGTTGTAAAAATTCAGTGTCCATTTATTGTTTTTTAACTTCACACAAGTTAACTATTAATTTTTTAAATATTGCTAATAATTCTTTTTCTATCCTGATTTTTTTTTAGGTATTACTGATTTTCCCAAAATATTTTGTGAAACTTCTCAGAAGCTGGTGAGTGTGGAAGCCTTTGCTCTGGCTGCAAAATATTATTCTGTACAAAACTTGGGAATATGTACTTCTTTTGAACAGTTGCTTGTAGCCCTTCAAGGAAATCAAAAACAGAGAACTGGTATGTATGTTTGTGTGTCTATTTGTATGCTTTATAGGTATTTCAAAGCAATATATTGTTCATATACGTATATCTTTCAAACATATTCTTAATCTGTTCTTAGAGTTTATAGCATAAGCCCTAATAAATTAGCTTTTACCTTGAAGAGTAGTTTGCTCTTCTACCATGTTAAACAGAACAACTTATAGATCTCCACATTTTTTCCTACATTAGCCCCTGGCAACCTTTACTTGAGACAGCTTCCGCCCCTTAAAAATGGATTGAAGTAGGTTACTACAGATTCCAAAGTTCTTACTTTTTTTTGTTGCAGTGGGCTAATGTTCTTCATGGCCAGTTCCTTGTAAAGAGGGTGGGAAGAATGGAAGGAGGTAGTTGGGGATATGGAGAAGAAACGTGTGTCAGAAAGTAGGAATGGTACAAATAAAAAAACAAGTAGTAACATGGTAGACTAAAACTCAACTATATCAATAATTATGTTGAATGTAGACTTTATACTCCAATTAAAAAGGAGAGATCTGAAGACTGTGGTTAAAAGTCAGTCCTTAATAGTGAGGTAAGGAACCAGCTTTAATAAAAATAATGACTCTAATAATAATTATTGTTACATAATACTAAAATAATGAATCTCAGATTCTCTTTGTTGTCCACAAAGCTCTTTTATACCTGTTACCTCATTTAATCCTCATTATTTCTCCACCTTTTTATTTTGAAAAGTTTCAAACCTGCAGAAAAGTTGCAATAGTACAGTGAACCCTGTTTATACTTTTCACCTAGATTCACCATTTGTCAAAATTTTAGCACGTTTGTTGTATTCCTCCTCTATGCAACACACATACATATACAAATGCTATTTTCCCTGAATCCTGAACATATGTTGCATATATCCTAACACTTTACCTTCAAATACTTCTGCATTTATCTCATAATAACCAGGATATATTCCACATATCTCATAGTTCATTAGCAACTCAGGAATTTAACACTGATACAGTAAGATTGTCTAATAAACAGTCTATATTCAAGTTTCTCTAATTTTTTCAAAAATATCCTTTTTTTCTGAGTTATTCATTTATTCAAGGAATATTAATTGACAACTAATACATTCCAGAATTTTTTGGCACTTTGTTTTA
>NW_007727152.1:130390-132976 GCF_000696425.1 Galeopterus variegatus | reverse complement strand
GCTCACTGGCTGAGCGTGGTGCTGACAACACCAAGTCAAGGGTTAAGATCCCCTTACCGGTCATCTTTAAAAAAAAAAAAAAGAGATAAATCAGGATAATTAGTATATTAATCATTACAAAATGTAATCATTTTTTTGTAGCCCTTTACAATTTCTGCCTAACTTCTC
This sequence comes from Galeopterus variegatus, assembly GCF_000696425.1. Classification (NCBI taxonomy): domain Eukaryota; kingdom Metazoa; phylum Chordata; class Mammalia; order Dermoptera; family Cynocephalidae; genus Galeopterus; species Galeopterus variegatus. The sequence continues at coordinate 132,808 of NW_007727152.1, read as the reverse complement.
TTTTCCCTCCTCTGGTGGCCTCAGTTATGTTCTCTCCTTTTGAAAGTTCAATGAATTATTATGGTGGTTGTATCATTCTTTCTTTTTTTATTTGTTTATTTTTTTATCTTCCACTTATGAGTGAAGACATGGAGTATTTCTCTTTCTGTGCATGGCTTATTTCATTTGACATTTTTTTCTCAAAGTTCATCCATGTTGCTGCAGATAGATGTTCTTTTTTATGGCAGAGTAGCATTGCATTGTGTATATATACCACATTTTCCTTATCCAGTAATATGACGATGGGTGTTTAGGTTGGTTCCAACTCTTAGCTATTGTAAATAGAGCTACAATGAACATGGGAGTGCAGGTATCCCTTCAACATGATGATTTCCATTCCTTTGGGTATATATGCAACATTGGGATTGTTAGATCATACGGCTGTTCTATCTGTTGTTGTTTGAGAAACCTCCATACTGTTGTCCATAGTGGCTGCACTAATTTACAGTCCAACCATCAGTGTAAGAGTGTTCGCCATTTACATCCTCGCCAGCATTGCTAATTCTCTTGTCTTTTTGATAATGGCTAGTCTGACTGGTGAGAGATGATATCTCATTGTGGTTTTGATTTGCATTTCTGTGATGCCTAGTGTGTTGAGCATTATTTCTTGTGTCTGTTAGCCATTTGTATATCTTCCTTTGAGAAATGCCTATTCAGCTTCTTTGCCCATTTTTTAATTGGGTTACTTGTTTTTTTACTGTTAAGTTCTTTGAATTCCTTGCATATTCTGGATCTTTATCTCTTGTCAGCTGCATAGTTTGCAAATATTTTTTCACATTCTGTAGGTTGTCTTTTTACTCTGTTGATTTTTTGCTGTGCAGAAGCTCTTTAGTTTGATATAATCCCAATTTGCTTATTTTTGTTGTCGTTACTGGTCCTTTTGGGGTCCTATTCATAAAGTCTTTTCCCAGTCTTACATCCTGAAGTGTTTCCCTTATGTTTTCTTTCAGTACTTTTATAATTTCATGTCTAGTCTTTAATCCATTTTGAGTTGATTTTGGTATATGGGAAGAGGTATGGGTCTACTTTCATTCTTCTACGTGTGTACATCCACTTATCCCAGGACCACTTATTGAAAAGGCAGTCTTTTCCCTAGTGTATGTTCTTGTTGCCTTTGTCAAAGATCAGTTGGCCGTAAGTATGTGGGTTGATTTCTGGGTTCTCTGTTCTGTTCCATTGGTCTATCTGTTTCTATGCCAATACCATGCTGTTTTGGTTACTATATCTTTGTAGTATAATTTGATGTTAGGTAGAGTTATGCCTCTGGCTTAATGTTTTTTGCTCAGGATTGCTTCAGCTATTTGGGGTCTTTTGTTGTTCCATGTAAATGTTAGGATTTTTTTTCTTTTTCTGTGAAGAATGTGATTGGTATTTTGATGGGGATTGCCCTGAATCTCTAGATCACTTTTGGTAGTATGGGCATTTTCACAAAGTTTATTCTTCCAAAGAGCATGAAGTGTCTTTCCATCTTTTTGTGTCCTCAATTTCTTTCAGCAGTGATTTTTTAGTTCTCATAATAGAAATCTTTCACCTCCCTGGTTAAATTGGTTCTTGGATATTTTATTTTTTTAGTGACTGTTGTAAATGGGCTTTCTTTCTTGATTTCTTTTTCTAGTTCGTTACAGGAATATACAAATGCTATTGATTTTTACATGTTGTTTTTGTATCCTGAAACTTTACTGAAATTGCTTATCAGCTGTAAGAGGTTTTGGTAGAGTCTTTAGATTTCTCTGTATATAGGATCTTGTCAGCTGCAATAAAGGGACAGTTTGACTTTGTCTCTTTCAATCTAGATGCCCTTTATTTCTTTCTCTTGCCCAATTGCTCTGGCTTAGTACTTCCAATATTATGTTAAATCAGAGTGGTGAGAGTGGGCATACTTGTCTTGTTCCTGTTCTTAAGGGAAAAGCTGTTTTCCCCATTCAGGATGATTTTGGTGGTAGGTTTGTCATATGTGGTTTTCATTGTGTTGAGATATTTTCTGTTTATACCTAGTTTGCTGAGAATCTTTATCATGAAGGGATGTTCAGTATTGTCAAATGTTTTTTCTGCATCTATCGTGATAACTATGGTTTGTGTCCTTCATTTTGTTGATGTGGTGTTATCACATTTATTGATTTGCTTATGTTAAACCATTCTGGAGTCACTGGAATGAATCCTACTTGATCAAAGTGTATACTTCTTTTGATGTGGTTCTGTATTCTGATTGCTAGTATTTTGCTGAGTATTTTTGTGTCTATGTTCATCAGAGATGTTGGCCTGTAGTTCTTTTTTATTGTCTTTCTCTGATTTTGGTATCAGGATGATGTTTGCTTCATAGAATGAGTTTGGGAGAATTGCCTCTGTTTCAATATTTTGGAATAGTTTGTAGGTTATTGG
>NW_007727152.1:129272-129962 GCF_000696425.1 Galeopterus variegatus | reverse complement strand
GCTTCATAGAATGAGTTTGGGAGAATTGCCTGTGTTTCAATATTTTGGAATAGTTTGTAGATTATTGGTATCAATTCCTCTTTGAATGTTAAGTAAAATTCTGCTGTGAATCCATCTGGTCCTGGGCCTTTCTTTATTGGGAGCCTTCTGATAACAGCTTCAGTCTCTTTTATTGTTATTGTTCTGTTCAGATTTTCTACATCTTCTTGGCTCAGTTTTGGTAGCTTTTGTGTGTCCAGAAATTTATGCATTTCCTCCAGATTTTCAAATTTGTTGGCGTATAGTTGTTTATAGTAGTCTCGAATGATTCCTTGTATTTCAGATGTATCAGTTGTAGTATCACCTTTTTCATTTCTGATTTTTGTTATTCGGATCTTTTCTCTTCTTTTTTTAGTTATCTATGCAAATGGTTTGTCAATTTTATTTATCTTTTCAAAAAGCCAACTTTTGATTCATTGATCTTTTGTATTGTTTTTTGGTTTCAATTTCATTAAGTTCTGCTCTGATCTTAATGATTTCTTTCTGTCTGCTTACTTCGGGTTTGGATTGTTCTTGTTTTTCTAGTTCTTTAAGGTGAAGTATTACGTTGTTCACTTACCATCATCTTTCCATTCTTCTGAAGTAAGCATTTAATGTGAAAAATTTCCCCCTTAGTACTGCTTTTGCAGTATCCCACAGGTTTTGGAATGA
>NW_007727152.1:127159-128488 GCF_000696425.1 Galeopterus variegatus | reverse complement strand
GTCTTCTTGATGGATCAATCCTTTTATCATTATGTAGTGGCCCTGATTATCTCTTTTTATGTTTTTTCATATAAAGTCTATTTTTATCAGATATAAGAATAGCTACTCCAGCTCCTTTTTCATTTCTGTTTGTATGGTAATTCTTTATCCATCCTTTCCCTCTTAGTCTATGTGAGTCTTTATGGGTGAGGTGGGTCTCTTGAAGGCAGCATATAGTTGGGTACTCCTTTTTAATCCAGTCAGCCAGTCTGTGTCTTTTGATTGGGGAATTTAATCGTTTTAAATTAAGAGTTGTTATTGAAAAGTGTCGTTTTACTCCTAGCATTTTATTAATTTTTGTTTGGATATCTCAAGTGCCTTTTGTTCCTTTCTTTCTGAAGTACTGTTCATTTTCTGTATTTGTTGGTTCCTTGGGTTGTAGATAATTTTTTGTTGATGTTTTCTCTTCATTGTTGCCATTTTTATTTTAATAGTGGGTTTTGATTTTTCATGGGTTTTTATGACAGTGGTAGTTGTTTTTCAGGTACCAAACCTAGTACTCCCTTGAGAATTTCTTGTAAGGGTGGTCATGTAGTAGTGAACTCCTGCAGTTTTTGTTTGTCTGAGAAATATACTTTTTGCCCGTTATTTTGGAAGGATAGCCATGTGGGGTAGAGTATTCTTGGCTGGCAATCTCTGTCTTTTAGTATTTTGAATATATCATCCNGTTGGGTACTCCTTTTTAATCCAGTCAGCCAGTCTGTGTCTTTTGATTGGGGAATTTAATCGTTTTAAATTAAGAGTTGTTATTGAAAAGTGTCGTTTTACTCCTAGCATTTTATTAATTTTTGTTTGGATATCTCAAGTGCCTTTTGTTCCTTTCTTTCTGAAGTACTGTTCATTTTCTGTATTTGTTGGTTCCTTGGGTTGTAGATAATTTTTTGTTGATGTTTTCTCTTCATTGTTGCCATTTTTATTTTAATAGTGGGTTTTGATTTTTCATGGGTTTTTATGACAGTGGTAGTTGTTTTTCAGGTACCAAACCTAGTACTCCCTTGAGAATTTCTTGTAAGGGTGGTCATGTAGTAGTGAACTCCTGCAGTTTTTGTTTGTCTGAGAAATATACTTTTTGCCCGTTATTTTGGAAGGATAGCCATGTGGGGTAGAGTATTCTTGGCTGGCAATCTCTGTCTTTTAGTATTTTGAATATATCATCCCATTCCTTTCTGGCCTTTAGGGTTTGTGATGAAAAGTCTGATGTTAGTCTGATTGTGGCTCCCTTATAGGTGATTTGACGCTTCTCTCTTGCAGCTTTTAAGATTCTCTCTTTGTCTTTGAGTTTTGCCAATT
>NW_007727152.1:124888-126199 GCF_000696425.1 Galeopterus variegatus | reverse complement strand
CTATAACATGTCTTGGGTTGAATACATTTGGGGATCTATGAGCTTCCTGAATCTGAAGATCTGTGTCTTTTCCTATACCTGGGAAGTTTTCTGCCACTATTTTGTTGAATATGTTTTCAATGCAATCTCCTTTTTCCTCCCCTTCTGGAATACCCATGACTCAGATATTTGAGTGCTTAAGGTTGTCTGATATCTCTCTTAGATCTCTCTTAGATTTTCTTCAATGTTTTTAATTCTTCTTGCTTTTTTTTTGTCTTTCTGTGTTATTTCAAACAGCCCATCTTCAAGGTCAGAAGTTCTCTCTTCTGCTTCTGCAAGCCTGCTAGTTAAACTCTCTGTTGTGTTTTTTTATTTTGTTGAATGAACTCTTCAGCTTGGCCAGCTCTGCTACATTCTTTTTCAGGGCATTGATTTCCTTGTACATTTCTTCTTTCAGGTCCTATATACTTTTCCTCATTTCATCATGTTGTCTAGCTGAGTTTTCTTGTATCTCATTTAGTTTCCTTTGAATTATCACTTAAAATTCCTTGTCAGACATTTCAAGGGCTTCTTGTTCTATAGGATCTAGAGCTTGAGAGTTATTACCCTTTAGTGGTATACTTTCTTGATTTTTCATATTTCTGCTATCTTTCCTTTGAATTTTAGTCATTGTGGCAGGGGATTTCACGGTCCACTGGTTTGACACTATTGTCTGGCTAATGTGCTGCTGGGGCTGCCAATTTGGTATGGCTGCCTCCGTGTCTGCTTGGTTGCCCACTAGTGCCTCTGGTGCACGGTTGCCTTGGGTCTTGGGCCTCTCTGGGGAGGTGCCCCTCTGGTCAGCATGCATTTGGCTAGGCTGGTGATAGAGTTGGGTGGCGGTGGCAAGGCCTACCTGCTGGGTCGCCTGTTGGCACCACAGGGCAAATGGTCTCTGTGGATCTTTGGCTTCTCTGGCTGGGTGCTTCTCTGATTGGCACGCACTTGAATGGGCTGGGGATGGAGTTGGGCGGCGGCAGTGAGGCCTACCTGCTGGTTCACGCGCTGGCAGTGCAGGGTGTTTGGTCTCTGCAGATCTTTGGCTTCTCTGTCTGGGTGCCTCTCTGATAGGTGCGCATTTGGCCAAGCTGGGTATGGAGTCAGGCGGCGGCAGCGAGACCTACTTGCTGGGTCACACACTGGCACTGCAGGGCACATGGTCTCTGTGGATCTTTGGCTTCTCTGGCTGGGTGCTTCTCTGATTGGCACGCACTTGGATGGGCTGGGGATGGAGTTGGGCGGCAGCAGTGAGGCCTACCTGCTGGTTCACGCGCTGGCAGTGCAGGGTGTTTG
>NW_007727152.1:122950-123665 GCF_000696425.1 Galeopterus variegatus | reverse complement strand
TTGTTAGGTGCATATATAGTGATCGTTATGTCTTTTTGCTCAATAGATCCCTTTATCATTATATAGTGGCTTTCTTTGTCTCTTTTTTATGGTTTTTGGTTTAAAGTCTATTTTGTCCAATATACAAATAGCTACTCCTGCTCATTTTTGGTTTCCATGTGTGTGGTGTATCTTTTTCCATCCCTTCACTATTACTCTGTGTGTTTCTTTACAGGTGAGGTGACTCTCTTGAAGATAGCATATAGGTAGATCTAGCTTTTTAATCCAGTCAGTCAGTGTCTTTTGAGGGGGAAACTTAATCAATTTACACTTAGGGTTGTGATTGAAAGGTATTGTCTTACTCCTGGCCTTTTATAAATTTTTGTTTGGATGTTTCACATATCTTTTGTTCGTTTCTTCCCCTTTTATTGTTTGTCTTTAATATTTTTTTGGTTTTTTGAAGTGGTAAGATATAGTTTCTCTCTCTTTCTCACTTGCATTTTTGTTCTACCATGGGTTTTGTTCTTTGTTGTGTTTTTATGGTAGTGATTATCATTTTTAGGATTCCAGATGCAGTACTCCTTTTGTTTTCTTTAGGAGATTTCTTTTAGGGATGGTCCTGTGGTGGTTAACTCTTACAGTTTTTGTCTGTCTAGGAAATACATGATTTTTCCCTCATTTCTGAAGGATTGCCTTGCTGGGTATAGTATTCTTGGCTGGCAGTTTTTTCCTTTTA
>NW_007727152.1:120311-122185 GCF_000696425.1 Galeopterus variegatus | reverse complement strand
TCATTTCTGAAGGATTGCCTTGCTGGGTATAGTATTCTTGGCTGGCAGTTTTTTCCTTTTAACATTTTGAACGTATCATCCCATTTTCTTCTGGCCTGTAGAGTTTCTCTTGAGTGGCATTGTGCCCATTTGGAATCCAAACCTCTCTGACAAAGTCCACGTCCTAATGTGCACTAAGTACGTTACAAGAAGGTTCTGGCTGCTATATACAGGACCCTGAGTAACCATCACTTATACCTGGAAATACCTGGTTGATGGTATTTCCTCATGTGATGGTCCTGGATTAAGCCTACTCCCAGGCATTCTCAATTGTGAATACTCATGACATAATGAACACCCCAGCCCTGCATTACAGTTCCCCGTTGCCCAATTCCCACATGACTGAAGATGTTGACTACCTTGTCATATGCTCTTTGGACATTTTAATATACTTTATAACAAATAGTATATGATATATGCTGTAAAGTGTTATCCTGTGGAATGTTGTGCAGTGATGGAAATGTTCTATAGCTGTGCTGCTTAGTGCAGTAGAAACTAGCTACGTGCAGCTGTTGAGCACTTCACATGTGGCTAGTGCAGCTCAGAAACTTAATTTGCAGTTTTATTTGATTTATGTTATTTTTTTTTTTTTGTCTTTTTTTTTTTTTCGTGTCCGGCAGTGGACCACAACCCTCAGTGTCGCACCCATACCGGACCGGGACCGGCAACGGGATCGCAACCCTCGGTGCTGCGCCCGCCCCTCGCTCAGCCAGTGAGCGGGAACCGGTCTGCATGTGGGATCTGAACCGTCAGCGGGAGCGCCGCTGTGCTCCCAAGCAGCGCACTGTAGCAGTGTGCCACCGGGCCGGCCCGATTTATGTTATTTTTAATGTAAGTTTAAATGATTACATGTGGTTAGTTGCTACTATATTGGGCAGGACAGGTAGTGAAATGACTATTCAGGTTTTTTGCTCATTTTTCTATTGGTTTTTTTTTTCTTAATTATTTGTAGGAGTTTGTTTTGTTTTATTCTTAGATATAAGTTCTATGCAGATATGTATTAAAAATATCTTCTTACACTTTGTGGCTCGCCTTTTTACTCTCTTAATGTTGTCTTTTGATGAAAAAAATGCTTTTGTAGTCCAATTTATCAGTCTTTTCCTTTATAGTTAATTGCTGGTGCGAAGGAACATTTATAATAGTGTTCTATATTTAACCTTTTTATGTATTGTATTAATTCAAATTTGACGCATATCATCCAGAGACCACAGTAGAACCCCTATATTATTTTCATATTTTAATTTAAAAAACATGAACATCCACTGACAATTCATATTGTTTTGCTTCTTTAGTAGCAGTATTTTAATTTTGTTTTATTTTCTAAAAAAAATTTTTTTAGCAAATTTTAAATAAATTTTATAAACAGGAAAAAAAATTGTTTTATTTTCTTTCAGGTGCATATGTGAAGCCAGTTGAGTTTATGAATATGAAAAAATCTCATGAAGTTCAGGCAATGTCAGCGCTGGTCAGCAGTATTGCTGATTACTATGGAATAAAGCAGGTAAGAATATAAAATTTTTAGATGTTAAAATTATTGCCATTTTTGGTATCATTCAAATTTCATTTTCTACTATTATTATCTAGCCTTTAAATTGTATTAAATAATAACATCCTTTAAATATCAGATCTTTAAACATACACTCTCATTTCCCAGTGTACTGTAATTATAACAAGTTTATAGTAAAAATAAGATATGACTGTTACCGTTTTGTCACAAATTTCACTCTTTCAGAGTAAATAGAAGTTAAGGATAATTCTCTTTGATATGTTGTCGCTACAACTTGAGGCAGCATTGTGAAGATGACATTCTGCAAAATTGTTTCCCACTAGGTGTT
>NW_007727152.1:116745-119606 GCF_000696425.1 Galeopterus variegatus | reverse complement strand
CCCTTCCCCATGGTACCATATCAGAATCTTGGGGGCAAGAACTGTTTCTAAATATTCTTCAAGTGCCTACCAACATCCATTAAAAATAATAGTGATGGAATGGACTTCAGAGGAAGAAATGGGTAGTTTAGTTAGTTAAAAAGGGCATAACAAGATCTGGTAGTTAAGGCATCAATTAATAACAGTAGGTCTGCTGGAGAGGACAGAGCTTCAAAGACAGAAAATTTAGAGAATTGATAGTCAGTTAAGCTGAACAGTCGTTCTATACATGGATGGTATGAATCCAGACACAGAGCAGGAGAGTGAGATAAAGGTCCAGTCCAAGGGAAGGACTGGTCTGAATGAGGCAGAGCAACAGAGACCACAGGAACTGGACTCAGATTCTTTGTAGAAACCAAGGCAAAAACCTAATCATTTAGTTTGGGAATATAAAGCAGAAGTGGGGGAAATATAGAAGTGGCAAAAAGCATAATGTATACTCTGTGAAAGGGATTTCAAACGGGATTCCTGTGGGCTTAACTTTACATATTTTTCTTTTCATTACAAACACGATGATGTATCCCTTTGTGCAGTAAATAAATGTAAGATTTATTTACACATGAAATATCATTGAGTCATAACCACGTTTTAGCAAATGTGCAAAATTAGTCCATAGTCTCAACTTTATTGAGATATAAATGTAGTCATGTTAATTCTAAGTTTGTTGGGTTTTGTTAATGTATGTATATACTCACGGAACCTCCACAGTCAGGATATATTATTATGTTTCCATCACCCCAGAAAGTCTCATCATGTCTTTTCATAAGGGGCATTCTTATACGCTGTTGGCTGGAGTGTATATTGGTACCATCACATTGAAAATCAGTTTGGCACTATTTTGTAAACCTGAGCAATTGCATATGGTATGACTCATTAATTCAACTTTGGGTGTATACCCTCTCCTAGAGAAACTTTGCACACAAGCATCAGGAAGTATATATGGTATACTTAACAGAAAACTAATAACAAACCAAATGTTTATCCACAGCAGATTGGATAATTAAACTGTGGTATATTTACATATTGGAACATAATACATCAGTAAAATTTAAACTATTACCTTCCATATCAGATGGATGAATATTGGAAACATAAAATTGGACAGGAAAAATAAGCAGGTTACAGAAGACTACATATTTATGGTACCCTTTTTTGAAAGCTTTTAAGCAAAATAATGGTATATTCTTAATACAAAAATATATGCAAAAAAATCTATTAAATAAGCACGGTAATCATAAACAATAATTTGTGAATAGTAGTTATGTCTGGTAGGAAAGCAGGGAGACAAGATATAGAGAAAAAAACATAGTTGTATGTAGTGGAAATAGTAATATTTTAGGTATTAGGATGGAGTTGAGTTCGTGCGTATAGCAGATACTGTATAGTGCCTAATCCAAATACTCTCAGGCCTTACTATCTCATTGTGTGCCAGACTGGTTTCAACCTGGCAATATCTCCACTTCTCTGGATTTTCTCTGACTGCTTAGGGAAACACTGCCTGCACGCAAGTTCTGGGAATTAATTCCTCCCTGTGATGAGCTTTGAATCACTAATTGTGACATTTCAAGTGAGATGATTCTGAACCATGTGTTCTATACTAGGTCTCAGAGTTTCCCAGTAGGATTAAACCCAAGTTGCCCTAATGTGGTATCTTGCTTAATAACACACCTTTTATTGGGCTGCTTTTTTTTTTCTCTCTCTTTTTCTCTTTCCTACTTCCCTACCAGTGTTTCTTTCACTTCCAAAATAAATCAGTTACGCTTAAATCTGTCATAGGATCTGCCTCTGGGGTAACCCAAATTAAGATAAGGAGAACTTGCTTTATTGTTGTGTTCCATAACTTTACATGCATATTACCTTTATTCTTTATTTATATGAAATACTATGTAATAACTTAAAATTAATAAAGCAGATTAATTTTATTTCTAATGTGCATGGAAAACATTTTTGTCATAACCACAGAGATCGTGCCTAATGAATGAGATAATCTAAAACTTATGACTTCCAGTAAGGTCCATATTAGTCCAAATTGGAGTGTCCTTAGCAAATGACTTATGAGGTCTTTTCCCTTGAAATCACTTAATAACAATATTATTTGGTTCTCTCAATGTTTAAGTTTAAATGTATTATATGGATACTACTTGTACTTTTAAACACACAGATTTAACACATACAGATTTCATGGCAGTAGATAGAAACCCAGATTGTGAAATACTTAACATTATCAGTGACCATAAAGAACTAGAGAAGAAAAAAAAAATTTGTTTTTGCCTCAATTGTATTGCTCCCTACATGCAAAAAACCTTTGCCTCTCTTTTTCACATTACCAAATCTTCTTAATTTTTATTGCTAAAACATGTTCATTCATTTATACTTGTATGCTTTCATGCATTTATTCATTTAAATAATTTTTTTTTAGCTCCTACCATGTGGCAGGCACTGTTTTAGATTCTGAGGATACAGCAGTGAAGGAAACAAGTAAATATTTTTGCCTTCATGGCACCTATATTCTAATGAGGATAGATAGATAATGAAGAGTATATTTTATTGTGTATGTTGACATATTTTTAAGAGGAAAAAAATAAAAGGGAGGAGCTAATTCAGGGATGAGGGATTAAAGTTTCTGATTTAGAGGGGGGTGACAAGTAAGACCTCATTGATAAGACCTTCAAGAGGTGAGAGAGCTGTTCGTTAGAATATCTGGAGGAAAAGCTTTTCAGATAGAAGGAACAACACATTCAATGGCCCTGAAGTAGGAATGTGCTACTTCATCTTTGAAACAGCCAGGAAGCCAGATTGTCTCCAGTGGAGCAAGCCAGGGA
>NW_007727152.1:115596-116713 GCF_000696425.1 Galeopterus variegatus | reverse complement strand
ATTCTAATGAGGATAGATAGATAATGAAGAGTATATTTTATTGTGTATGTTGACATATTTTAAAGAGGAAAAAAATAAAAGGGAGGAGCTAATTCAGGGATGAGGGATTAAAGTTTCTGATTTAGAGGGGGGTGACAAGTAAGACCTCATTGTTAAGACCTTCAAGAGGTGAGAGAGCTGTTCATTAGAATATCTGGAGGAAAAGCTTTTCAGATAGAAGGAACAACACATTCAGTGGCCCTGAAGTAGGAATATGCTACTTCATCTTTGAAACAGCCAGGAAGCCAGATTGTCTCCAGTGGAGCAAGCCAGGGAAAAGGAGTAGGAGCTGAGGTTGGAGTGGGAGAGGGCAATTCATGAGGTTGTAGGGTCTTGGAGGCCATTGTGATGATTTAGGTTTTTATCCTGAATGAGATGTGAAGCTATTGGAGCCACTGAATCATTCTTCCCGCTGTATTGAGTTGTATTATGAAGCAAATATTTCCACTGTCTCTGCACTCTTTTCTTTACTGTGATTTTTGTTTGTAAATATTCAAGCTGGTTCCTTTAAGAAATTAGCTTCCATCCAAGTGGTAGCTTCCAGAGCTGTAGCAAAAAAAAAAAATCAGTAACAAGGAGTTAGTAGTGGGTGATAAGGTCAAAGAAGCAATGAGAGATTTTGCTAAAAGGAATGGTATGATCGAACTTTGTTTTTCTCTGTTGAGAACAGAGTGAAGGGTGTGGGGAAGGTAGGATCAGGGAGACCATTGAGAAGACCATTACAGTTGACTAGGTTTAGGATGGAGTTGACATGAAGTAGCTTTGATATGTGATAAGATTGTGGATTTGCTCACAATTCAGGTAGGGTATGAGAGAAAGGAGTCTTGTTCTACATAATGTTACAGAGCACATTCAACTCCTGGCTGAGGCGCCCCCAAATTTGGTGTCAATCTCACAGTCTGTCAGGTCTGCCCCCAGAAAAGAAAATGCAAACAAAAGTCAAGTGTTGGTGAAAATAGAAGTCAGCTTTTATTCAGGAATACTGGTGACCTGAGGGGAGATGTTAGGCTAACTCATCTCTCTGGCAAACCTGAAGGAGAATGGCCAGACTAAAGCCATCTCAAAGACCCAGGTTTAC
>NW_007727152.1:112619-114330 GCF_000696425.1 Galeopterus variegatus | reverse complement strand
CTCTCTGGCAAACCTGAAGGAGAATGGCCAGACTAAAGCCATCTCAAAGACCCAGGTTTACCAAGGGGTTTATAAAGGGGGGGTGGGGGGGAGTGGAAATGAAAAGCAGGAGGGAGGGCACATGAGCTATGAGGGGTCCATGTCTATGAGTCAGGTGCAAGGTCTCAACAGGGCTTCATCTGGTTTCTGCTCCTATCCTTATCTCAGGGTCTGGGTAATATGTGCTAGTCTGCAGCTTCAAGCTGGGTGGAAAACAACTTTACATTCATGTAAATAGCATCATCTTGCCCCATAATCAAGGTCCAAAATATCAAATAACTATGGGAAAAGAGGGAACTCAGAGAAATGCATACCAAGAAAAAAACTGTTTTTTAAAAATCTTTTAGAGCCCATGTGGTTTTAGGTCCCAACATGGCTTCAGTCCTACTCACTCCAACACCTAGAAGTATGGAGGTATTAACTATGATGGAGAAGATTACAGAAAGGGCAGGTTTTACAGAGAATATCAAGAACTCAGTTTAAGTTTAAGATACCGATTAGACATAGGTGGACTGTTGGATATACAAGTATGAAGTTCATGGGAGAATTCCAAAGTGGAGATATAAACTTGAAAGTCATTAGCCTAGAATGGTAGTTAGATCTCTAGATGAGTCAACAAAATGTAACTCTTTATGAAGTTTAGAAATGTAACCACTCTGTATCACAATATTTCTGTGGGGAAGTCTGTTAAATAGAATTTGGAGACTAGGAAGATCCCTCCCCCCAGGTATTAGACTAAAGATTTCCCCATCTTCAAACCTATAGCCAAGAACTGATGATCCAGCAAAGACAAGTCTATTGTGGGTAAGAGGTAGAAGATTAGGATGGTGGAGATTTTGTTTTTCTAACCAGATAGTTTGAAGGCAAAAAGTTGTACAGCTTATAAATCCCTACCAGTGTAACTTTTTTTGTGTGTGTGACCAGTAAGGGGATCGCAACCCTTGGCTTGGTGTCACCCACACCGCGCTCAGCCAGTGAGCGCACCAGCCATCCCTATATAGGATCCGAACCCGCGGCAGGAGCACTGCTGCGCTCCCAGCGCCTCACTCTCCCAAGTGAGCCACGGGGTCGGCTCCCTACCAGTGTAACTTTTAATTGTGCAGTTTTTTGTTTGTTTGTTTGTTTACTGTAGCTANCCCTACCAGTGTAACTTTTAATTGTGCAGTTTTTTGTTTGTTTGTTTGTTTACTGTAGCTAACACTATATATAAAACACCAGTTTGGCAGGTAAAAGGCAGCTTGTGTCAATAAAATATAAGTGGGAGTCAGCTGACAGACTTTCTAGGAAAGTTTACCCCACTATTGAAAAAGTTTTTAGACATTATCTTGTGAATACATGATTCCTGGAGTTTCCCATCCAGGTACTAACCAGGCCCAACCCTGCTTAGCTTGCGAGATCAAATGAGATCGGGTACGTTCAGGGTGGTATGGTTGTAGACAATTCCTGGAGTTTCTACATCCATCTTGCAACCGGAGTAATTACAAATAAGCTTGCCCAAAGGCTGTACATTTTCAGGTTTCCAAATGGTATAACCACCTACTGCCACATTTTTTATATGTAAGGTAGTAAATTTTCTACATTGTTCAAAACTTGGCATTCTGTTACTTATAGCCAGAATTTTTCAGTTTCACAAGAATTGTTATAAACAGATCTGGGAACAAACTGAACACCT
>NW_007727152.1:111422-111819 GCF_000696425.1 Galeopterus variegatus | reverse complement strand
GACTGATCCTCTTATAATTTAGACTTTTTTATAATATCATATAAATGGAATTATAGTAGTAGACTTTTGTGTTTGAGTTCTTTTACTTAGCACATAGCTTCTGAGAGCCATCAATGTCATTGTGTGTATTAATGCTTTGCTTCTTTTTATTACCATAGTATGGATATACCACAATTTGCTTTTCCATTTACCAGTTGATAGACATTTGAGTTCCCATTTTTTTTGGCAAATATGAATAAGTCTACTATGAATATTCACATACAAGACTTGGTATGGACCTGTTTTTATTTCTCTTGGATAAATATCTAGGATTTGAGATTGGTAGGTCATGTTAAGTGCATGTTTAACCTTATAGTAAACTACCAATGTTTTCCAGAGTGACTACCATTTTACATTT
>NW_007727152.1:107032-110392 GCF_000696425.1 Galeopterus variegatus | reverse complement strand
TTTTAATTTTTAGCTATATGTTTTAAACAGCAAAAGTTTTAATTTTAACAAAGTGCATTTTTAAAAATTATTTATACTTTTTGTGTCCAATATAAGAAATCTTTGCCTATCCCAACATCACAAAGACATTCTCATGTCTCCTTTCACAGGATAAAGAGTTTTTACTATTACATTTAGATCTGTGAACCACTTTAATTTTTGTGTTAGATGTGTGACAAGCAAAATTCATTTTTTTCCATACAGACATCCTGTTATACCAGCATCATTTGTTGAAAAGACTATCTTCTTCATTGAATTACCTTGGGCACTTTGTCAAAAATAAGTTGACTATATGAGTGCAGATCTATTTCTGAACTCTATTTATTCCCATTCATTTATGTCTATTTTTATACTATCACTAAACTTTTTATTATTGTATTATATTTTTATATATTATTTTATGTTCTTGAATCAGTAAAATCCTCCAATCTTATTCTTTCTCAAAATTATTTTTGTTATTCTGGGTATTTTGCCTTACCATATAAATTGTAATATCTGCTTGCCAATTTCCTTAGAAAGCCCTCCTAGGATTTTGATTAGGATTGTGTTGAATCTATTTATCAATTTAGAGAGAATTACCATCGTAGTTTTATGTCTGCTACATCATGAACATGGTGTATCTCTTTATTTAGATCTTTTAAATTTTTTCTATGAAGTGTTTTATAATTTTTAATGTATAGGTCTTATACATCCTTTGTTAAATTTATTCCTAGATATTTTATTTTTATGCTATTTTTAATTCAGTGGTTTTAAAATTTTACTCTCTAATTGTTCTTTGCTACTGTATTATATACGTGCTGATGGTTCGCTGTTAATTTCTGTTGATTTTGTACCGTGACACTTTGCTTAGTTCACTTATTATTTCTGTTAATTTTTTTGTGTACTCTTCAGGATCTTTTTGCATCTGCAATTATGTCATCTATGAATACAGATAGTTTTATTTCTTCCCTTTCAGTATTTTTGTCTTTTACTTCTTTTCCTTGACTTATTACACTTCTTAGAATCTCCAGTAAAATATTGAATAAAAATTATCAGAGTGGTTGGTTTTTAATCAGAATTAAACAATTAAAATAAAGACCAAACATAGCAGGTTGTGTAAATTATACAGCCCATTTGTTTACTTACCTTTAAAAAAATATCTAGAATGCTTTTTACTACAATCTGACTAAAATCCTTTAATTCATTCTGTTTTTCTTTTAGGTAATTGACGTGGGTTCTGGTAAAGGCTACCTAAGCTCTTTTTTGTCCTTGAAGTATGGCTTAAAAGTTTATGGAATTGATTCCTCAAATACCAATACTCATGGAGCTGAAGAGAGAAACAGGAAATTGAAGAAACATTGGAAACTCCATCATACTCAGTCAAGATTAGGTGACAATGAACTGGCATTAAAAATGGCAAAAGAAAAGAAAGTACAAAATGAAATTAAATATAAAGCAGATATTGAGGAAGTATGTAACAACAGTCTTACAAATCAAGAAAAGATGTCTACCTCAGATTTTTTGCCAGATTTTACAGGATCTGTAATTTCTAACATCAGAAATCAAATGGAAAACCTACATGCTCAGCCACATCATGAAGAAAATTTGTCTTTTGGAAATGCCTTTTCTCTTCTAGACCTTTTGCCTGTTAATGCCATAGAGCCTACTTCTTCACTGCAATTACCCAACAGAGAAATGTCTGAAGCAAGTAAAGAGAAAAGAAAAATGACATCAAAGTCAAGTGAATCAAATATATATTCACCTTTAACCTCTTTTATCACTGCTAATTCAGAACTACATGACATTATTAAAGATCTGGAGGTAATTTCACTTTGAATTCCTTAGTTTGATTTACAAAAGTGCTNCCTGCTTAGCTTGCGAGATCAAATGAGATCGGGTACGTTCAGGGTGGTCTGGTTGTAGACAATTCCTGGAGTTTCTACATCCATCTTGCAACCGGAGTAATTACAAATAAGCTTGCCCAAAGGCTATACATTTTCAGGTTTCCAAATGGTATAACCACCTCCTGCCACATTTTTTATATGTAAGGTAGTAAATTTTCTACATTGTTCAAAACTTGGCATTCTGTTACTTATAGCCAGAATTTTTCAGTTTCACAAGAATTGTTATAAACAGATCTGGGAACAAACTGAACACCTCTTTATAAGCAAACATCTGAACTGGTGAGAACAAATGTTCTGGTGTTTATAAGCAATGCACTGGTTGTAAGCATTAAGCATGTCATTGACATCATGGGTGTGTTTTACAGATGGGAGTGGATAGCTTTGCTTTCTCTGAAGGTTCAGTTATGGGGGAAGTGATTAATAGTTTCTATGGCACATCCCATGTATTCATGAGTACGGTTTGCTATCTTCAGTTAGATTATAGTTTCTTAAAGTCAGGAATGTATATAATGCTTCTGTGTTTCCCGTAATACCTAGCCCAGAGGTTAACATAAAATAGAGGTTTAGGGAATTATTTATAAGTTAATCTCTTATTTGTGGGACATTATTTATTGGAGGCTTACCTGTGAACTGATCTAGTTGCAAGACCCTGAAATTTTTTAATTTTAATTAATGACATACATTACTTTAAATATAGGAATGTTTCTTTGAGTAGCTCATACTTATGTTAGGATTTAATTGACTTTAGGAATTAAAGGTAGATGCAAGTATAATAAGATTAGATAATGATTTTTTATGATAGTATTTCTGTAATTGTCCATTTATTTCTTATAAAATGACATTGCAATAAAAATCTTTGTTGCCATGATGAATGGACTGATGAATTTTGGTAATTCTATACAGTTGTATGACTACAAGCATAATCAAGAATATTTTTGTCACCCTAAAAAGTTTCCTCATGCTGTTTGTTAAAAGAATAAATTTAGGCAAATTAAATTTTAAAAAGTTTAATTTGAGCAAAATAAAAAAAAAGATTCACAAATTGTGCAGCTCCTATAGTCAGAACAGATACAGATGGACTACGGCTGAAAATGCATGGTCAGATTTATAGACAGAAAAAGGAAAGTGACAATACAGAAAAAGGAAGTGAGATACAGTAACAGTTGACTGCTTGTAGTTAGCTGAAATTCAGCTGTCGTCACAGAAGCACACTTCTAAGTTATATTTTCAATTTGCCCATGTGCTTACATACTATTTGGTTGCAGTTCTTACATAAGAGCTCAAGTATGAGAGTATGGAAGCTTTCTCAGACCAAAAATTTTTTCAGTTTGATATAACACCTTCTATAGGATATTTCCTCCTTCAGTCTCAGGGAATGACTGATCCTCTTATAATTTAGACTTTTTTATAATATCATATAAATGGAATTATAGTAGTA
>NW_007727152.1:84142-106823 GCF_000696425.1 Galeopterus variegatus | reverse complement strand
AAATGTTTTAGAAGTTCTTCCCCAAAGACATGATAAACAAAAGATAACAGAGACTTTTTTTAATAAATTTAAATCTTAGTTTTGTAGATGACCAGTGTTTTGCCATTTTATAGATGGGGAAATTTTCTTTTTCCCAGATATTTTTGGATTTTACCAGTTAAAGAAAACTGGTTTATCCTTATTAGTTATTTTTCTTCTATATTAAAACAGTAATTACGTTATCCTTAACTTTCTTTTGTGGTAAAAGAACCCCGATTACTTTAACTTAACTTTAAAAAATATAAATTTTTATTATCTCTTAAGTTTTTCAAAATCTTGCTGAAACTATATGATAAATACTACACACAAACTCTTATAACAGTTGTCTAAAATAAAATATACTGGAATAATGACTCTTGAATCCTGTAGTGAATTGCCAACTTAATAACCAGGATTAACCTCCTGTTTCTCCCCCCTACCCTCACACAATACTTAAATATTTTACTATTAGGGTAATATGGTGATTATATATTTTGTCTCCTAGCTTGTTACTCGCTAATATTATTAACTAATCATATATGATGAATACAGTAAAGAATGAGATTAAATATGCTTGTATTATCTTTAGGGAGAGCTGAACTAAGCTTAACGAGAGAAATTTGTGTCACCGTTCTACTCTGAATTAGCAATAAACCTTTCCTGTCTGAATTCTTTTTTATTTATAACATATTAGCATCTAAATAAACCTATCCAAACTATCTAATCATCAAGAAAAGCAAAATAGTTGCATGTATTCTCCAATAGCTGCTTTGAAGAACGTGATGGTTGAAGCAACTGAGTGTTCTGTCAGGTCAATGCCACTTACACGTACAGTTTTTTTCATTTAGTAAGGTTAGATTTCAGCCCTGCTTTATGTGTAGATTACATGGGCTGAAACAACATTTTTAAAAAATTACACTCTGCTAAATTTAATTACATAACTTTTTTAAGAAAATAATTTTAAATAATATTTAAATGAAACAATTGTATTCTAAAGATAATTAAAATATACATGAGTCACAAGTTAAAACTAGTATTATTTTGAATTTATAATTTAAAGTAAATAATAATGATGATAAAAGGAATAGAGACTATTTTCAAAATTTTATTTGTATGCCAGAGGTTATACTGAGTCATTTATGGGGATTAATATATTTAAGTTTTGCAACAACCCTTTGAGATGAGGTACTGTTATTGTCTCCATTATACAGGTGAGGAAACTAAGGTACTAAAAAGTGAAAACAGAATTGCCAAATCACACTGGGACTGAACTGGAATTTAAATCCACGCTGTCTGTTTTCCACTACTATGCTCTTAATGTTTTTACTATACTGTATGTAATTTCATTAATAATTAGTTCTCTGACATCTCTTAAGTAAACACATGTATCTTCAATATTTCATTTATACCTTTAAAATTAATTTTAATTGGTATTGTAAAAAATTCATCTGTTTGAATAATACTTAACATTTTGAGAGAAATGATGGCTTACTTTTAAAGAAATGAATTAGAAATTAATATACCTTTATTCTAATCACAGATCTTACACTAATGTGACTTTTAGACTATCTGGGCTGAAGAATGTTTTCTTAAAAGTTTAGAGGGTAATATTAAAAGTTCTCTAAAAATCTTTTTAGTACCAGATGATAAAAGTATGGATTCTAATAGAGCACAGATTTCCTATAAAATAATTTTTTTTTTACTCCTCTTTTACCTAAATTTCTGAATCCTGTCAAAGACAGAACAGTATTATATTAAACTCAACTTTATAGTGATAGGTATTAAACAAGATTTTGTGCATGTATTCTTTTACACCCAGTGTGTATGTGTGTACATACACTTACACTAGACTTTGGATGATTAGAAGAAACATTTCATAGAATAATTTTTGCATAAAATGTATGTTATAAAATTTAGAACCAAAAATTCTATATTGAATTTCATATTACCATATTTGATACAATGAATAAACTAAGTAAACTTTTTGGTTTTAGAGTAGAAATGCCAACCTTGCATTACTTTTATTTATTTATTTTTTTGTGTGATAGTGTTTTATAAGGTTTTTGATGGGCAATCTAGAAAGAAGTGAAATCAATAAAAAAATTGGCTAGAGTGGTTAAACTATGGTATGTGTCCTACTTACGCATGCTACGTTTCCTTGGTCCAACCTTTACTTTGTCTAGTTGTTAAGCAAATATTAGTTGTAAAAGAGATCAGAGAAAATACAAATGGATAAATAACCAAAAACAGCGAAGAAAACTCAAAAGTTATAATAAGATATCATAGTCATTTTGCATATAAAGGAAATAATTATTTGTTATGAAAATAAAAAAATATATAGTACTTTCTAGGTAGAATTTGATTATTGCAAAAAGTTTAACATATCCTAATGTACATTTAAAATCTTCAGCTGAATTGCTTTTTAACCCTTCTTCTGATTGCCAAAATTTAGTTTTCTTCTTGTCTTTAAAGGATTGTTTAATGGTGGGTCTACATACTTGTGGTGATCTTGCTCCAAATACTCTGCGAATATTTACTTCCAAGTCTGAAATCAAGGGAGTTTGCAGTGTGGGTTGTTGCTACCACCTCTTATCTGAAGAGTTTGAAAACCAGCATAAAGGTACAAAGTTCTCAGTGTGTTCTTTTTATTTATTTGAACATAATAGCTGTTTTCTATTTTTCCCCCCTGCCCTTTTTTTTGGCCATTACTGTGACTTAAATTAACTTTTAAGATAACATATAATTTTCTTGAAATTTTAATGTTACAAGTATTATTGAAATCTGATGCATCATAACCTTAATGTATTTTATTATAGGTTCTTTGATCGTAAAAGTCTTACTGAGTGCTGAAAACTTTGAAAATATTTGAAAATTTTATGTTGTGTATATTTTAGAGAATTTCTGTATAAAAATACTTGTGAGGTGCACATTTATGAGATAGTAAAGCTAAGTTATTTTGTCATGAATAGAGTTTCAAGGTTTGCTTTTATTTCTAAAGCCTTCTCCATTTCTGAAAGAATATTGGTATTTCTAAAAATAATAATAATAATAAAAGTTTATTATTATATTTTAAAGAGTCAGCAAGTAGGATTAGAAAACTGAAAAACTTTGTGATTGTATTAAAGTAATAATATTTAAACTATGCTCCCTGGACTCAGAAAGTGCCTGAGGAGCAAAATACAGAGTAAGTTGGCAGCATTTGAAGCACCCCACAACCCTTCATCCAGAGTACCTCCTAAAATAACTCTGTTAAATCTCTCCATAAGGTATGATTTCAAAACCACTGGTTCAGAATAGATGGTCTTTTGGTCTATTAATATTAGCAGTTCTCTTTTATATTAGTTAAATGACATCTTTATCAGTGTCCTGCATCCCTTGCTAAGAATTTTTAGGTCAGGAAATTGTGTGCGTGAGGATGGTATTGCTTTCTTTTTTTCTCAGTTTTAAAACCTAGTTGAATATGAAATTTTGATTATTTTTCATTCAGTCATGTCTAAGAAAAAATTATAATTGTATAATTCTTTTGAAATGAAACTGGGTGAAACAGAAACTATTCTTAGAAAGCAAAGATGTTTGTGAAATAGATTTAATTGAATTAGGATTATTTTTTGTCAGGGTTTAGAAATCGGTCTTTTAGGAAAGGTGCATAAAAGTAAACTTTTGAATATATAAAATGAGATAAGGAAAGCAAGTTAGTAAAAAGTTAACAATAATTTAGATACAGAATTCGGTCTTTTAGGAAAGGTGCATAAAAGTAAAATTGTGAGTATATAAAATGAGATAAGGAAAGCAAGTTAGTAAAAAGTTAACAATAATTTAGATACAGAATGTGTGGTTGTCATGCTCTTATTACCAAACTTATTTTCTCTAAGTACAGAAATTTTCAAGATAAAAATTAGGGCAAAAATGTGAACCTGAAAAAAGAAGTAAAGTATTACTACTGAACTATATACCTAAATATTTACCTTATTTTACAGTATTTTTATGTATTTTCATAAAAGGAATGAAAAAAATTTAATGTGATCGCAGTTCTACAGCTTTTTAAATATTAAATGTATAATATTTTTCTATATCAGCAGTAGCATAAGATTTTATGTAGGGAAGCTTTGGCTCTGGGGGTGTATTATTTGATTCTCAGTTCAAGAGCTTCCTGTTCTTTTAGTGCAATGAAATGTGATTTAATAATTGGCTCAATTATTGAGGACACATGTTCACTCTTGATATGTCTTTGAATTCAGAGATACTGTCCTACATTTTAAGATCTTTAATGTCAGCTACCTGCTTCCTTCTTTCATTTCATCCTCATTGTCCTCAAGGATGCCTTTCCATTCCAAGGTGCCTCCCTCTCCTCTTCAGGCAGTGCCTTCTTAAGAATGCCATCTCTGGACCTGCCGGACCCGGGCAGCCATTGCTCAGACCTGTTCTCAGTGCTTCCCCACCAAGATGGAGTCCTCTCTTTTTGGAAGTGTACTCTATTCTCTCTCATATCCTTGTCTTCACAGTCCCCACTCTCCTTCTGTAGTGATCCCAGAGCTGGATTCTGCTGGCTTGAGATATTTATTCCCTAACTTATATTTAAGTCAAAGTTTGTTGAGTAGATATAGATTATGAGTAATTTTATTTCTTCTCTGGTTTTTGTCACATATGTCGAGATTCAGATTCAGGTGACCATTATTCTTTTATGGCAGCCAGGAAGTGTCATTGGTACATTTTTCATCTGATATCTGATTTCTTCAGTTATGTTCTTAAAGGGATTAGCAAAAGCTGCCTACCAAGGTTGAAAAAAATTAAGAGATTAACTAGTTATTCCTTTGCCAATTCATTTTATATCAGTCTTCAGGTACCTTTTCTAACCAACACTTGTATGAAACTACTAATAAGTATTTATTGACCACGTATTCTAACTGGAATGAATATGAATAGGGCATGTTAGATAGAGAAGTCTTTCAAGCTCCTGAAGGCAGAAGAAAGATTGGTGTATCCACATATTCCCATTTCTTTCCTGACAAGGAAAGATTTGATAGATTGATGAGGCTTTAGAGTATGGACACTGGGTTTCATTTATTTTTTTATCTTCAGACCTAAGCACATTGACTCAAACATGATTGATATAGGTGAATGTTCGCATTGTATGTGTTGAATAGATTATTGAAAACAAGTGACTAGGAATGGGAAAAAAAAATCACTTTCCCTGCCTTGGCTGCTGCATTTCATACAGGTGAGAGAGTATATGTGATTGAATTGAACAAACGTTTGTTGAGCAGCTACTATTTTCAAGGCAGTGTACTTGGTTAGCACTTTATTTATAATAAAGGGAAGTGGGGAAGAGATCCATAAAAAGTCAGTACTTTGGGAAAGAGATAAGAAACTCATAGAGGTGACAAGCAGAGTTCAGTTCAACATTCACCAAATGTTAACTGTGTTCCACTCTGTGCTAAGCGGTGGTGATACAAAAATGTGTGATATCATCTTTATCCTCAAAGAATTTTTTTTAAAAAGACCTTAATCCTAGGAACCCAATCCTTGTTAGTAACTTAATTTTTTTTGTAAAAATAATTTAGAATAGAAAATTAAAATAACATGGAAAAAAATAAAAATGCAAAGTAAATCCCCACACCCACATTATTTGTTTCTTGTGTATTTTTCCAGAAAAAAACATATATATTCTGTATTCTTGTATGTTTTAGAGAGACAAATATATAAACTGTTCATTACCTTACTTTTTTCACATAATATATTTTGATGATGTTTCCATATCAGCACAGAGAATGTTGCTTTAGTCTTTTAATGATTCCAATGTATTTCATATACTATATTTCATTTATAGTCCTAAATAGTTAATATTTGCTTAAAGCAGTGATACTCTTCTTATAACAAAACAAAATTTAGTAAACAGATGGTTAGTTCAATGTGAAGTTTGGAGAGTAACAAAATATAACACTAGTATTCATCTTTGTTTTCTTATCCTCAAAAATTAGTTTTAAAATAGTGTAGTAAGTGCTGTAAGACAGGATATTATATCTGTGTTGTCTTACAGCAGAGTAGCACGTAACTCAGCCTGTGAGGGGTTGAGGGTATGTTTTAGTGTGGCAATAACCACTATGTCTTGAAAGATCAGTAGAAATTAATCAGACAAGGAAGTAGGAAGGATATTGCAGACAGAATAAACAGTTATTGATTGGGTGATAAGTGTTTAAAGGCAAGTTTCCTTCTCTTTGACTTTCATAGTCACTATTTCTCTTTGTAATTATCTTTTCACCTGTCTTATTCTTCCTAATATCTTTCTCAGCAATGATGATAATAATAGTAAGGTTGTTCATTTCAGTGGGTAGAAGGGCACAATTTTTAGAGCATATGAGGTCTTTCTCATTTCGGTTTACTTCATAAACTATTTCCCTAGAATCTCTTCTTAATTCACTTAGTTTATTTATTCAGTACTTGGTCATTCATAAAATAACCTCTGAGTTTTCTAGAGAAATTAGTTGAACAAAGTAACTCCAAATTTTTGTACACTGGAAATGGAAGTCTCTCAGTTAACAGATTCTCAAGCATCAGTCTGAGTGATACGACGAGATGAGAAGGAATTTATGCAACATGATTACCCTCAAATACTTTGGAGGTCATTAAAATCGTTGGAAAGCTGAGAGATAAGGGAAAAATGTAGAAAAATAAGAAATAGGAATAATAAAAACAGACTTGGCTTATGTTGCAGTTGTGCCTATCCCTGGACTGCCACATTTTCTCATCTAAAAAAGGTAACTCCCTTCTCTCTTTCCCATACTCCATCTCCATTTTTCTCACCTTATCTTTGCTCTAATAAAAGAGGGAAGATATAAACCATCCCGTGCAACTTTTACTCAGTGTTTCTCAATTCAGGCTACCCAGGAGAATCAAATTTGACAATTTTAATATATACATGTCTGGGACCTGCCTCTGACCTTCAGAATTATAATCTCTACACATAGGCCTTGAAAGTGTTTTTAAGAAGCTCCATAGGTAATTCTGATGAACAGGTTCATTTAAAACAAGGTATTTATTGTAGTTATGTAAGAAGTCATACAGAATTCTAAAGGAAGATTTGTAGAAACATGTTCAAGATTATTTATAGTTTTTCCAACTGTCCCATGCAGAGACTTAGGTGGGCTCTACTCAGGTGCCAGTTTGCAGATCCAAACCAAAGTCTGAACTTAGAAGGACCCAGGAGGGTATATCAAAGTCCATAGTGCAAAGAGCAGGAGTAATTACCTCAAAATAAAATCCTTAAAGTCCAGAGCTCAGAATGAAAACCTGGGGAAACCAAATACAGATCCAAGAGGACATGAAACTGGGTCATAGGTATGGAATAAAATTAAGGGTTAGAAGCTAGACAAATTCAACGGAGAAAAATCAGTAATAAACAAAGGATGTCCAAGATAATTATTATGGGCACCACTAGAATCTCAATAGCTTACCTTTATTAATGAGCAGGTATGGGTGTTTGCGTGTTGGTGTGTGAAAGCACACAATGGCAAACAGGTTGGGCTATTTAGCAGCAACTATTTTGATAGATGGAATCTGGATATAGCCTTATTTTGTATACAGTGTGTGCTATATAGTCCTAGTATTTTTTAGTAAAAAAGAATCTAGCACTATATAGTTTGATTATTATATTAAAATAACTGATTTACAGGGCAAGGAGTTTACACACACCAGGTTAACATATTTCCTGTTATATGTCAAGCCCTAGATTCCATGGAGTTATATCTCTGAATGGTCAAATATATCATGTGTTCCTCCCTTAATATCCTAAGCACCTGTCCCTCACCCTCACTTTATTTGCACAGCTGTTTTTAAGTTTGACTTGGGCAGTATTGCCCTTCGGGATATAAATTTGAGTTATTAATAGTCCAACACAGTATAGTAGAAAATTCTGGTATGTACACTGCAACTTTTTATAATGATATGTGCTATGTAAACAATATGTGTTTTACATGAATATGTTTACCGAATACTCTGTGTGGTAGACCATAGAGGTGGTCTGTCATGAATGTCAGTTTTCAAAAAATACCTCAAAGCTCTATGAGCCATTATGAATATCGAATTTATACCATATGTTTTAAAAACTGCTTTTAAATATTTTTACATTATGAGCCAGTAGTCCCTAGGAGAGCAAGAAATACCCAAAACAGTTTTATTGCAGTTCTTTATAGAATATACATTTTTCCAAGCTTGACTAATGTTTCAATATTTTGTTTTAAATTGATTATTATTATTATCATAACTAAGTTGAAATATTTATATTATCACTTCTCCTAGAAGTTGTTGAGAGAATTTTTTTGGTATATCTCAGTATAAATTTTTTTTTTCTCTCATAAAGGTAGAAACAGGTTGTAGGAAGCACTACAGGTTACTGATCCAGATCCATATTTCTTCTTCCTTGCTAGCCAAACCATGATTTCGTTCTGGCATCAGTTATTGGGGAGGTTGAGCACTTCTATAGCCTCAAAAATAGGTGAATTTCAATTAACCTAAATTAATGATGGCAATTCCATTGATTTAGGAATGGCTATGAGACAGTTCTTACCAATGAGGCACGAGGGGCATGTCACCTAGGGGGTTTCTAGGAAAAAAAAAAATTTTTTTTTTTTCTTTAAACTAAACTCAAGACAGGAACACCACTTGG
Organism: Galeopterus variegatus; assembly: GCF_000696425.1. Classification (NCBI taxonomy): domain Eukaryota; kingdom Metazoa; phylum Chordata; class Mammalia; order Dermoptera; family Cynocephalidae; genus Galeopterus; species Galeopterus variegatus. The sequence goes on along the minus strand of NW_007727152.1, from coordinate 98,143 downwards.
TTTTTCTGCCCCTGGACTTTGTCATCTGTATATGTTTGTTCAGCCTATCAAAATTCTCTATATCTGCCTGTTATTGGCTTAAAGTATATTTTGTCAAAAATTGGTGTTAGTTGCCTTTGAGCCCTTCAGGTCCAGTCTGAGAAATGAAAGGTAATTTTACTTTTACTGTAAGTTTTTATGATCATTTTACAGGGTTAGGAGTGCAGGAGGAGTAGAGAAAGAACTGGGATCCTAGAGAGTCACATCAGGTGGTTTCATAGAGCTTCTTTCTTGGCTTTAATGAGAGCCCTTACTAGGAGCAACCCTTGTCAGGGTACATATTTGTGCTTGGTCTGCTCCTCCCCCACCTCCTCCCAGCCTAGTACCAGGGAGTCTTCTAGCATTATTAGGGCATTTTAAGTTTGCTTATACTGCAAATCTGCCGAGTCAAATTTCCATGATGTAACACTTGAAAGCCAAAAGCCTAAGTTCATGTTTACCCCCAACCTTAATGTTCTGTGGGGTGATGAGGTGATTCTCCCATAGGGGTCCTCTGTTTACATTTTTGTTTGTTTTGTTTTGTTTAACAAGTAGAGGGTCCTAGATCATCTTTTGATGATATCTTTCAATCTGGTGCTGTCATTTCTGTATCAAACAAAAGATGTATGGTATCTATCCTAGTGTTGATCGTTTCTCAATTTATGTGACCCATAGGAATTTTAGGAGAGGAGGCTAGATAGTCAGTCATCTTCACTGTCTTTGAGATTTAAAAATTGGTTCTTTTGCTTTAAATTTAGAGGAACTTCATCTGAAAAGGTATCTGGAGGCTGAAGAAAAACATGTTAAGCCTGTTGTTTGAAAATGTAACATACTGTTTAAAAATAAGCTTGTCTTATATTTCTAGACCTTTTGTGTATCCAGAGTAAGGTATTAAAAACTGCTAAGACAGCATTAACTAGTTAAAATCAGATATTTTTCTGAGGAACCCTCCTGCTACAGCTCTGCTACATTGCTGAGTCCACAAAAAAATAAGGGAAAACTCCATGTATCAAGAAAAATCAAAACTAAAAGCATTATAAGGAGAAACGGAAAGAGGGAGGAAAAGGGGTTGAAACCAAAGCAGGGAACTGTGGGCCATAAAATTGTAGACATTGTTGGTCTGATACAAATGCTGGTTACATTTGGACCTAGAGACTAATATTGGGCCTCCTGAGTGGTGGGGGAGTTGAACCTATAAAGTCTGTACTAAGCCATGCCCTTGAATCAGACAAAGCAGTCTTCAGTCTGTTCCATGCATAAGCAAATTTAAATCCTCGTAGAGAAATACTTCCCAAATTCAGGACCCTTGGAATTTCTACAGATTAAAATCTACCAAATATACGCTCAAAACTTTAAAAAAAGAGGAATCACAAAATATATGACTAGGTATCCTCACTAACCCTCCTGTATTCAACTAAAAATACTATTAATTGCTTTTCTTAAAAGTATTGATATGCTGGAAAGATGCTTAGTATTTATCAGGTCAATATATAGGGGAATGTTGGAGTCCACAAAGATAATGGAAACACTGAAGCTATTGAGGGTGTTTGTGCACCATGGCAAACCTGAACTTTAGTTTCATAGCCCTAGACAGGNAGGAATTTATGCAACATGATTACCCTCAAATACTTTGGAGGTCATTAAAATCGTTGGAAAGCTGAGAGATAAGGGAAAAATGTAGAAAAATAAGAAATAGGAATAATAAAAACAGACTTGGCTTATGTTGCAGTTGTGCCTATCCCTGGACTGCCACATTTTCTCATCTAAAAAAGGTAACTCCCTTCTCTCTTTCCCATACTCCATCTCCATTTTTCTCACCTTATCTTTGCTCTAATAAAAGAGGGAAGATATAAACCATCCCGTGCAACTTTTACTCAGTGTTTCTCAATTCAGGCTACCCAGGAGAATCAAATTTGACAATTTTAATATATACATGTCTGGGACCTGCCTCTGACCTTCAGAATTATAATCTCTACACATAGGCCTTGAAAGTGTTTTTAAGAAGCTCCATAGGTAATTCTGATGAACAGGTTCATTTAAAACAAGGTATTTATTGTAGTTATGTAAGAAGTCATACAGAATTCTAAAGGAAGATTTGTAGAAACATGTTCAAGATTATTTATAGTTTTTCCAACTGTCCCATGCAGAGACTTAGGTGGGCTCTACTCAGGTGCCAGTTTGCAGATCCAAACCAAAGTCTGAACTTAGAAGGACCCAGGAGGGTATATCAAAGTCCATAGTGCAAAGAGCAGGAGTAATTACCTCAAAATAAAATCCTTAAAGTCCAGAGCTCAGAATGAAAACCTGGGGAAACCAAATACAGATCCAAGAGGACATGAAACTGGGTCATAGGTATGGAATAAAATTAAGGGTAAGAAGCTAGACAAATTCAACGGAGAAAAATCAGTAATAAACAAAGGATGTCCAAGATAATTATTATGGGCACCACTAGAATCTCAATAGCTTACCTTTATTAATGAGCAGGTATGGGTGTTTGCGTGTTGGTGTGTGAAAGCACACAATGGCAAACAGGTTGGGCTATTTAGCAGCAACTATTTTGAAGAAGCTAGACAAATTCAACGGAGAAAAATCAGTAATAAACAAAGGATGTCCAAGATAATTATTATGGGTACCACTAGAGTCTCAATAGCTTACCTTTATTAATGAGCAGGTATGGGTGTGTGTGTGTTGGTGTGTGAAAGCACACAATGGCAAACAGGTTGGGCTATTTAGCAGCAACTATTTTGATAGATGGAATCTGGATATAGCCTTATTTTGTATACAGTGTGTGCTATATAGTCCTAGTATTTTTTAGTAAAAAAGAATCTAGCACTATATAGTTTGATTATTATATTAAAATAACTGATTTACAGGGCAAGGAGTTTACACACACCAGGTTAACATATTTCCTGTTATATGTCAAGCCCTAGATTCCATGGAGTTATATCTCTGAATGGTCAAATATATCATGTGTTCCTCCCTTAATATCCTAAGCACCTGTCCCTCACCCTCACTTTATTTGCACAGCTGTTTTTAAGTTTGACTTGGGCAGTATTGCCCTTCGGGATATAAATTTGAGTTATTAGTAGTCCAACACAGTATAGTAGAAAATTCTGGTATGTACACTGCAACTTTTTATAATGATATGTGCTATGTAAACAATATGTGTTTTACATGAATATGTTTACCGAATACTCTGTGTGGTAGACCATAGAGGTGGTCTGTCATGAATGTCAGTTTTCAAAAAATACCTCAAAGCTCTATGAGCCATTATGAATATCGAATTTATACCATATGTTTTAAAAACTGCTTTTAAATATTTTTACATTATGAGCCAGTAGTCCCTAGGAGAGCAAGAAATACCCAAAACAGTTTTATTGCAGTTCTTTATAGAATATACATTTTTCCAAGCTTGACTAATGTTTCAATATTTTGTTTTAAATTGATTATTATTATTATCATAACTAAGTTGAAATATTTATATTATCACTTCTCCTAGAAGTTGTTGAGAGAATTTTTTTGGTATATCTCAGTATAAATTTTTTTTTTCTCTCATAAAGGTAGAAACAGGTTGTAGGAAGCACTACAGGTTACTGATCCAGATCCATATTTCTTCTTCCTTGCTAGCCAAACCATGATTTCGTTCTGGCATCAGTTATTGGGGAGGTTGAGCACTTCTATAGCCTCAAAAATAGGTGAATTTCAATTAACCTAAATTAATGATGGCAATTCCATTGATTTAGGAATGGCTATGAGACAGTTCTTACCAATGAGGCACGAGGGGCATGTCACCTAGGGGGTTTCTAGGAAAAAAAAAAATTTTTTTTTTTTCTTTAAACTAAACTCAAGACAGGAACACCACTTGGTTTTTCTGCCCCTGGACTTTGTCATCTGTATATGTTTGTTCAGCCTATCAAAATTCTCTATATCTGCCTGTTATTGGCTTAAAGTATATTTTGTCAAAAATTGGTGTTAGTTGCCTTTGAGCCCTTCAGGTCCAGTCTGAGAAATGAAAGGTAATTTTACTTTTACTGTAAGTTTTTATGATCATTTTACAGGGTTAGGAGTGCAGGAGGAGTAGAGAAAGAACTGGGATCCTAGAGAGTCACATCAGGTGGTTTCATAGAGCTTCTTTCTTGGCTTTAATGAGAGCCCTTACTAGGAGCAACCCTTGTCAGGGTACATATTTGTGCTTGGTCTGCTCCTCCCCCACCTCCTCCCAGCCTAGTACCAGGGAGTCTTCTAGCATTATTAGGGCATTTTAAGTTTGCTTATACTGCAAATCTGCCGAGTCAAATTTCCATGATGTAACACTTGAAAGCCAAAAGCCTAAGTTCATGTTTACCCCCAACCTTAATGTTCTGTGGGGTGATGAGGTGATTCTCCCATAGGGGTCCTCTGTTTACATTTTTGTTTGTTTTGTTTTGTTTAACAAGTAGAGGGTCCTAGATCATCTTTTGATGATATCTTTCAATCTGGTGCTGTCATTTCTGTATCAAACAAAAGATGTATGGTATCTATCCTAGTGTTGATCGTTTCTCAATTTATGTGACCCATAGGAATTTTAGGAGAGGAGGCTAGATAGTCAGTCATCTTCACTGTCTTTGAGATTTAAAAATTGGTTCTTTTGCTTTAAATTTAGAGGAACTTCATCTGAAAAGGTATCTGGAGGCTGAAGAAAAACATGTTAAGCCTGTTGTTTGAAAATGTAACATACTGTTTAAAAATAAGCTTGTCTTATATTTCTAGACCTTTTGTGTATCCAGAGTAAGGTATTAAAAACTGCTAAGACAGCATTAACTAGTTAAAATCAGATATTTTTCTGAGGAACCCTCCTGCTACAGCTCTGCTACATTGCTGAGTCCACAAAAAAATAAGGGAAAACTCCATGTATCAAGAAAAATCAAAACTAAAAGCATTATAAGGAGAAACGGAAAGAGGGAGGAAAAGGGGTTGAAACCAAAGCAGGGAACTGTGGGCCATAAAATTGTAGACATTGTTGGTCTGATACAAATGCTGGTTACATTTGGACCTAGAGACTAATATTGGGCCTCCTGAGTGGTGGGGGAGTTGAACCTATAAAGTCTGTACTAAGCCATGCCCTTGAATCAGACAAAGCAGTCTTCAGTCTGTTCCATGCATAAGCAAATTTAAATCCTCGTAGAGAAATACTTCCCAAATTCAGGACCCTTGGAATTTCTACAGATTAAAATCTACCAAATATACGCTCAAAACTTTAAAAAAAGAGGAATCACAAAATATATGACTAGGTATCCTCACTAACCCTCCTGTATTCAACTAAAAATACTATTAATTGCTTTTCTTAAAAGCATTGATATGCTGGAAAGATGCTTAGTATTTATCAGGTCAATATATAGGGGAATGTTGGAGTCCACAAAGATAATGGAAACACTGAAGCTATTGAGGGTGTTTGTGCACCATCATTGATATGCTGGAAAGATGCTTAGTATTTATCAGGTCAATATATAGGAGAATGTTGGAGTCCACAAAGATAATGGAAACACTGAAGCTATTGAGGGTGTTTGTGCACCATGGCAAACCTGAACTTTAGTTTCATAGCCCTAGACAGGGGGTGGGGTATAAATGATAAAATATCTACTTAGGCAAACACAGAGGGGAGTCTCAAAAGACACACTCTCATAATTTGAAACCATAAAGTTAGGACTAAAATTAGGGCAGCAGTAGAAGGAATTGAGTAAATTAGAAGAATTCAAGAAACATTTAAGATTGTTTAGAGGTATAGGAGATAAAGAAGAAGGAATTATCCGGGATTATTATCAGGTTTCTCTTTTGAGAAGTTGGGTAGATGATAGTGCAAGTTATGTGATAGGAAACAGTAAGGAAGGACGAAGTTTTGGGGCCAAGTTTTGAACATGTTTAGTTTGAGATTGCTTTATGTATGAGTGATCATATTTTGGAAGAGTTTTATAAATACATCTAAATACTGGAAATGGAAACATTGTGGCATAATCACATAGGATTTATTTTTCTCGTATTTTCCAGAAAATCTGTAAGGTAGTAGCTGACATTGGTTCAAGGATATGAGGGCCAAGGTCTCTGCAGTTTTATTGGCCTGTCAGTAATGGTTACACAATGGCTGCTACTGTTCTAGCCATCACAGTCCAGATGGAAAGAAATATGAAGAAGAGGGTTCCCTCAACTGAGACAGCCTCCTTTAAAGAATTTCCCTGGAAATTTTACCCAACAGCTTCCTCCTCTTACTTCTTATAGTCAACCTCTTGAAGTCTGGGAAATGTAACCTTCTAGATGGGCACATTACAGCTCAAGACTCTGTGAGTGACAGAGGGGAAACTGGATATTGGGTAGGCAACTAGCATTCTCTGCCACATAGTGTGTATGCATGTGTGTAAAATTAATGCATGGATGGGGCACTGGAAGGAGGGGAATGACAAATAGAGTAGAGAATGTAACAATATGTCTGAGTAACAGAATGTGATAGTATCCATTGTCCTCTTCTTTTTAATAACATAACCCCTCTTAGTTTAGCAGAGCAAACATCACCTAGTCACCCAGCTAGAGTACCTATTTCTCGTGTGACAAAGTTCAGGCCAGTAGAACGTGAGTAAAAATAATGTGTGTGACTTCTAGGTTTCTTCCTTTAAAAGAAAGTTGCTTGCCACTCATTTTTCCACCCCCCCTACTGGCTAAGGAATAGCAATAACCTTGATACCAAAGTTGATAGCCAGCTCTTGAAGATGGTAGAACTACCCCATTTACCTGGGTCTCTGAGTAACAAACCATATACCATCTGCCTTCCTCTGGACTATAACAAGAGAGAAATCGACTCTGTCTTATTTGAGAACCTATGTTCTGAGCCAGTGAGCGGCCAGTCTGTATGTGGGATCCGAACCCTCGGGGGGAGTGCCACCACGCTCCCAAGTGGCGCACTGTAGCAGTGCACCACCGGGCCGGCCCTATGTTCTGAGATCTTTGTGCTACCCTATCTAGTACGGTGAATCCAAGGTCTTGTTCTGAGGGTGTCTTCTTTGTGTGAAATTTTTACCTTGAGACCGTAACTGTATTTATGTACTATATACAAACCCATAATAATAGCAATAACAAACAGTAAGAAATTATATATGATTTATGCACTATATATAATATATATGATATATATGTGATTTCTAAGAATAAAAAGAATAAGGAAGGCAAATGTTAAAAGAGCCATTCCAGCTAGAGGAGAAAGATTATTTCCTATTAGGAGACCAGAAAGGCTTTACAAAGTTAATAGCATTTGAGTTTACTTTGTAGGGTAGGATGTAAATAGGCAAAAATGTAGAGAAGCACATTCCAAGTATAAGGAATGTCTTAGGCTGTTAGTTCTGTTATAATCAAATAGCACACAAACTGAGTAGTTTATAAATAGTAGAAATTTATTTTTCACAGTTCTGGAGAAGTCTAAGATCAAGGCACATGCAGGTTTGGTGTTGGTGGGGGCCTATCTCTCTTCTTTCAGGATAGCACCTTGTTGCTGCATCATCTAGACGATACAAACTCTGTGTCCTGATATGTGGGAAGGGACCAAAGGGCAAAGAGACCAGTGCTAGTTCCCTCCAGCCTTTTTATAAAATCCCTAATCCTGAGGGCTCCACCCTCATGACTTAATTACCTCCTAAAAGCTCCACTTCCTAATGCTATTACATTGGCGATAAAATTTCAACATATGAATTTCGTGCAAAGAACAAGGTGGTTTAAGTTAGGGAGTGGCAGGTCACTGATTAGAAATGGGTGAATCCTCTAGTTAGCTGCTGACCTAATTCATATGAGGTAGAGAAATATGCTCTAAGGTAGAGAAGAAAGGAAGGAGTCAATCCAAAAGGGCCGCATATGGAAAGTCCATTTTGGTAATGAGAACATTCAAGCAGAATAGTAACATGAGCAAAAGTAGGGTTTGTCAGGACCAATGATTCTCGACTGTGAGATTTGCTTTGACCTCAACAGTGGAACAGTGGGGAAAGGAAAATAAACCAGAAATCGTGGGAACTAACCTAACAGAAGTATTTAGCTCACAGAAGGTGGCCAACAGTATTAGTCATTTCTGTTACTTATAAATACCTGAAACTGGGTAATTTATAAAGAAGACAAAATTTATTGCTAACCATTTCAGAGGCTAGGAAATCCAAAGTCCAAGGAACACAGCTGGTGAAGGCCTTGGTGGTGGTGACAGTGACCCAGGGGTCTCACAAGGCAGAAAATGGCTCCGAGAGAGACTAATCTCTCATGTGCTCTTCTTCTAAAGCCCTCAGAACCACGCCCCTGACCACCGTTATTAATCCATTCACTAAGGTATGGTTCTACAATCTAATCAGCTCTTCAAGGCCACACCTTTCAATTACCATAAGAGGATTTCCCACCCTCTCAGTACCGTCATAGTGGGAGTCAAGTTTTGGGGGACACTTAAGCCAAGGCACTAGCTGCTTACATTGTTATTAAAAAGGCAAACACCTGTCATATGTGAGTTGGTGTCTATTATCAAAGAGACTTACTGAAAAATTGAAGACATCCAGCAGGAGTTTCTGACTAGGTATGAAACTACGTATGTTGGTTAATAAATGCTAATCTTTTAATGAGTGTTTACTATGTCTGAAGCAACATTCTAAGTACTTAATCTTTATAAACTCCTTTATTCCTCATAATACCCTTATGATGTAATAGTGTTGTTATTATTTCCATTTTCATTATATCTCATAACATCTCCATATGCTAATACTGTTATTATCATGTCCACTTTTGAGTGAGAAAACTGTATTGCAGAGAGGTTAAGTAACCTGACTAAAATCACACAGTTGTAAGTGGAATTAGTATTTTAGCCCAGTCATTCTGGCTTTATAGTCACACTCTTAAAACATGAGTCAGAAACTGGAACAGAAGGATAGGAATTGACCTCCTAGGAAAATTCTGTTAAATGTAAAAATATCAGGGCTAAAACCCAATGTGGTAGCATTCTGAAATGGTCTCCCAGTATTATGACAGGATTGGAATCTAAACCAGAACCTGAGACAAAAGCTTAGACAGACTCTTGGTGAATAAAATAGGGTGAGTAGGGGAAGCTTCCCTTCAGCGGATACACATGTGCTACTTCTGCCTGGACATAGAGTAAAGGCCGAGTGTGGAATCAAAGACTAATTCTAGCCCTTGCCTCTTAGTAAGAATAGGACTCCTGAGCATCCCAGTTTACATGGAAGTACCTACCCTTTGTCTTTGGAACAGCACTAGCCTATTTTGTGCTATGGTTCAATAAATATTGGTACTGATTATAAAATAAATGTGCTTTGTCCCACATTTTATAAACTATCTTTTTATAAAGATATCAGATGTTTTGTTTACTGGGATTAAAATTTTATTAAATTGGCTTGATTTTTTTTTTTTTTTTTTTTTTTAAAGATGACTGGTAATGGGATCTTAACCCTTGACTTGGTGTTGTCAGCACCATGCTCACCCAGTGAGCAACCGGCCATCCCTATGTGGGATCCGAACCCGTGGCCTTGGTATTATTAGCACCACACTCTCCCGAGTGAGCTACAGGCCAGCCCTAAATTGGCTTGATTTTAATAGATATCCTGTTTTAATATTTCTTTTCTTTTTTGCTTTATAGCCTGGTACCCCATAATTAGCCTCTTAGTTTTTTTCTATTCATTTTCTATTTGTGTGGACTACATGGGCTCTGGGGGAAAAAAGATTGAGAAGGTTGAGGATAAGCATTGTCTGTAAAGTAGTAGGCATATGACTCCTGAAGAGACACATCTTGGAAAGAAAGAAGATAGTGATTTTCCACATGTATCAGTTTTAGATACATTTGGGTACAGATAATAAAAAGTTCACCTAACAGGTCATAAGCAATAAAGTCATTTAATTACCTCACATAACCAAAAGTCAGGAGGTAGCAGTTCAAGGGTTGGTTCACTTGCTCGATTATATTGGGGCACTGGGTTCATGTTTAGGCTTTGCTCTCAGGGCTTCAAGGTAACTGCTGTAGTTGCAAGCATCATATCCTCATGCGGAGTAGGCATGGGGTAGAGATTTTTCTTCTGAAGCATTGTTCTCCTTTTGTCAAGAAGGAAAAATAAAAATCTGTCCAGAAATTTCTTAGAATTGCTGCATGTTTCATTGTCTAGACATGGTTTACAGATAACTGCTAGCTGCAAAGGAGTCTGAAAAGTGAATATTTGACTTTTTTATCTTTTGTTGTGAGGCAGGCAAAGTAAAAAGTAGTGAGAATGACTGTTGAATAGCCCAGTAACAACATCTATAAAACCATTTTTTTTTCTTCTTTTCCTATCCTCCTCCTCCTTTTTTTTCCCTTTACTTTCATGTCTTCTCTTTCTTTTGTGTCCTGCTTTTGGGGGTTGAGAGGAGTACCATGAGAGCGCTCACTCTTTAAAAGGCAAAAAGGGGTATGATCTCATTGTGCATTCTTGTGCTTTGACACCCAGCACCTTGTTTAGTTGTGGTTGGTTTAATATTTCTCTGTCACAACAGACTCTGAGCTTCTGTAAGGCAAAAAGCTTATCTTTAATATTTCTTTTAATACCTGACACTTATCATAATGTGTGGTGTATAACAAGCGCTCAATAAAGGAATAACATGAAATAAAATTAAAAGAAACTGGTTCAGTACTGGTTAAAACTAAAGCAGCAGCAAAGGTATTTAGTGAGACATCTTAAGAAGAAATAATTATGTTGACATAAGTAGTTTGAGAATTGAAGGTACTGGGCTGGTTTAGCCTTTCTTAGCAAAGATAAACAAGATCAGAGAAGGTTTATATTTCGGCAACTACTGGAGCAAAATGATAAAAGTACGCTATTCTGGTGACACAGAGGTCTTATTTAGCTTTACTGACTCGTTTGTGATCGTTAATTAAAATTCCTCTCTTTGGTATTCCTTGAGGAGGAACAAGAAGCTTCCAAATATTCACCTACTAACTAGGAAGGTTTTATTTCCTCTCTCAAGCATGTGATCTTTAACCATAAAGCACATGATGACCTCAAGTTTGTAAAACATGCTAATGGAAGAAAATTATATTTGTTCTCTTGATTATAGTAGTGACTTCTTATTTTTTGACTCAGACCCACATTAAGAAATACATTTTGCATCACTACCTGGTATGTAAAGATAGATAAATAAAACTCGTACTTAAATTTTACAAAAACATTGTTTTTTTTTTTTTGGTTAATATTTGTTCTTTAATAGGTAGTTAATCTTGCAACACACAATGCGTGTTGACATTTTTATTCTATTCCTTTCTCTTAAATTTTATAAAATTTTGATCACAGTTCGGTAAATTGATTTCATGATCTGGGTCGCAGCCATTGATATGATGGTTAATGTTTAATGGTTGGCTCTGCCTCTGAATGAAACCTCTAATGTATAGCATTTCCTGACTTTCATGGTGAAAGTTAATATACCCAGCTTGGCTGATTATAAGCTACCAACCTGATGCTAGTAAATGCTGAGTTGGGAAGAGATGCACATAGTCAGCTCTCTCTGAAGCCAACTCCACCACTCCATATGTGTTAACCTATAGTTTATAAAACATTGCTATATAAATTTATGTTTGTTTAAGTAACTGAATTTGCTCATTTAAACTGCAAATTGCCTTATTTGTGCTGTGTGTTAAGCATCCCAAACAGTATCTGGTATATAGCAGGTGATGAATATATATTTGTTAGAAGAATGACTTGCTTGATTTTGACAAATATAAAAGAATGTATCTTCCTAAATTAGTTTCTTTTTGTCATCAACTTTTCACCCTAAGGATTTCAGTGTCTCAACTGAATCTCAGAGGGATTTTCCAGATTTGTAAACTTCTTCTTCTTTACTTACCTATCATGGTTTTTTTCCCTAAGAATTTTAGCATAACATTTGAGAAAGTAAAGTTTTTAAACAAATTACGTGATTGATTATATAAGAAAAGAAAGCTTTAAAAGCAAATTGTAAGTGATTGATTACATTTCAAAGTAATTATTTTCAGTGAACTCACTATGAGCCTTTCTATGAAGCATTAATATTTAATCAATAATCTGGAGATTGGGACATGGAAATTTTTAGCAACTCCTAATTTAGAGTCAATCAGAAATTAAAATGAAGACTGAAATTATGAGAACATAAAACTAATTCAGTAACAACAGCATTAGCCATTTGAGAATATCATTGAACATTTATTCAACATAGAATGTGCTGAGATTTAAGAGACACTCACCAAACTGAGTACCCACCCACTCCCCACTTTGCTAGGTGCTAGGAATATCTAAATGAAATGATTTAAATAAATGCATAGTGTAATAGATTTTGTTACAGATAAGAAAAGGCAGTTGTAATACAGAGTGGTAGGTGCTATATTAGAGTTATGTATAAGTTACATTGGAAGCATAGAATAGTTATATCTAAATTTCAAAGGGAGTGCAAAAACACATAGAAAAAGAGAGATGCTTTGACTGACTAGAGTTCTCATTCTGTGTCTGCAGTGCTGTGGCCTCAGACAAATCAGTTATCCTTTGTGGATCATCTGTAAATTAGTGAAAGGAGAGAGGGGTTAAATTAGATGGTCTGTCTCTTATGGCTCTAATGATACCATTCTATGGCTTGAACGCAGCCTTCTGAATCATGCCTGTGATTTAAACTGAACCTCATATTTATCAAGACATTTAGATTCAGTTTTAGTATTTTTTTCCTAATTATATTGGATTTGCATTAAAAAATACTCTGCTTTCCTACTATGATTCTGCATTTGGATGATAATGTGAAGTTTTTGAAAATTATACTTTTAAATCCATACCATTATAATAATGGCCATAAATGTTGTTTTGCCCAAAGATTTTATGTTTGATTTTTCAGAAGTAAAACTAGCAATAGTTCGTTTTAAGTGCACATTTAAGTATTTATTTTCTTAACTATCAATGCTTAGAGTTTATTAGCTTGTTCAGTAATTCAGTTAGGAACTAATAGGACCTGTCTTGGCTTGAATAAAGTTTCTGTGGTGGCTACTCTAGGTATTGTTCTTTGTTCTTTGCAGTCTTATAGCAGGTAAGTACTCTACTACTGGTATTGTAGATTCTGCTGTTTACAGGCTTTAGTTGCAATATCACATTACTTTCACCGTTTAGCTGGACCTATGTCTCAGAAAAGTTCTTGCCAATTAATATGGGATGGATACAGAGATTTCTAGATGTACTTGGTGTTTTTTGCAAATTCCCTCACACTGATAGCTGTATCTGATATTCAGTTAGCTGTATGGTTTCTAAAAGGTTGGCACTGATTTTATTTTTGCCATGGGGCATCTTCTTGCTGCCTAGAAGTAGTTAGAAATGAATCTCTAATACATTTTGCCCTTTTCTTTCTTTAATTTGCACCTTATTATTTTTTGTGACTATTATAAAGTAGTTTTTGAAGCTCATGCATATTGGATTTATTCAGCATAAAAAAGTTCTCCCTGTGTTCATGGTAAATAAAATAAGCCAAGAATGTGATTAAATCTAAAATAGAAAATTAATACATTCACTTAAAAGAACTAGTAAAGAGGTATAGTTTATGCTTCAGATATAAAGTACTGTGAAAGCAAAGCTGACAGAAATTCTTGTCAGAGAGTTAACTATCAAACTAAGATAAAATAGGCTTTTAAAAAAACTAGTTTACAATATACTAGTTTTATATACAAATCTGAATTTGGACACTAGGACAAATGACCTTGAAAAAAATTTGCTATAAATATTGTGTTCTCACATTTCTTTATTTTTTTAAATATTTTAACATTTTCTTGTACTTATTTGTGGGGTGCAGTGTGTTGTTTCAATACATGTATATACTGCCCACCAATTCACTTATGGTAAATTGCATAGTTTTGGACCCATTCATCTACCTCTTCTCCTCTCCCTGCCCTCCCCCCCTTTCCTCTGGTAACCATTATTCTTCTCTCCATTTGTATGAGAAAAACTTTTTTTTTTT
>NW_007727152.1:81954-83799 GCF_000696425.1 Galeopterus variegatus | reverse complement strand
TATACTAGTTTTATATACAAATCTGAATTTGGACACTAGGACAAATGACCTTGAAAAAAATTTGCTATAAATATTGTGTTCTCACATTTCTTTATTTTTTTAAATATTTTAACATTTTCTTGTACTTATTTGTGGGGTACAGTGTGTTGTTGCAATACATGTATATACTGCCCACCAATTCACTTATGGTAAATTGCATAGTTTTGGACCCATTCATCTACCTCTTCTCCTCTCCATGCCCTCCCCCCCTTTCCTCTGGTAACCATTATTCTTCTCTCCATTTGTATGAGAAAAACTTTTTTTTTTTAGATTCCACATGAGTGATACCATGTGGTATTTGTCTTTTTCCATGCCTGACTTCACTTAACATGATGTTTTCCAGTTCCATCCATGTTGCTGCAAATGAAAAGATATGATTTTTTTATATAACTGAATAGTATTCCATTGTGTGTGTGTGTGTGTGTGTGTGTATGTGTATGCACACCACAGTTTTTTTAATCCATTCATCCATTGATGGGCATTTAGGTTGATTCCATCTCTTGGCTATTGTGAATGGTGCTACAATGAACATGGGAGTGCAAGTAATATATTGATTTTATTTCCTTTGGGTATATACCCAGTAGTGGGATAGCTGGGTTGTAGGGTATTTTAGTCATCTGAAGAACCTCCATACTGATTTCAGCTGTGGCTGTACTAATTTACATTCCCACCAACAATATGAGAATTCCTTTTTCTCCACATCCTCACCAGCATTTGTTATTCTCTGTCTTATTTATAATAGCCATTCTAACTGGAATGCATTGATATCTCATTGTGGCTTTAATTTGCATTTCGCTGGTGATTAGTGATGTTGAGCATTTGCTCCTGTTCCTGTTGGCCATTCGTATGTCTTCTTATGAGAAATGTTATGTTCTGGTCCTTTGTCCATTTTTCAATTGGATGACTTGTTTTTGTGCTGTTGAGTTGTATATTCTGGATCTTAACCCCTTGTCTGATGTGTAGTTGGCAAACTCTCCTATTCTGTAGGTTGTCTCTTCATTTTGTTGATAGTATCTCTTGCTGTGCAGAAGCTTTTTAGTTTGATGTAGTCCCTTTTGTGTAGTTTTGCTTTAGTTGCCTATGCTTTTTGTAGTTCACTCAAAAAAGTGCCGCCCACTGTAATGTGTGTAATGGCTGTAAATGTGTGGGTTTATTTTGGGCTCTCTATTCTATTCCATTTGTCAATTTGTCTGTTTTTATGCTGGTACTGTGTTGTTTTGGTTACTACAGTCTTATAGTATATTTTGAATTCAAGAAATGTGATGCCTCCAACTTTATTCTTTTTTTTTTTTCAAGATTGTTTTAGCTATTTGAGGTCTTTTGTGGTTCCATATATATTTTAAGATCATTTTTTCTCTTTCTGCGAAGAATGTTATTAGTATTTTGATAGGGATTGCATTGAACATATAGATTGCTTTGGGTAATATGGGCATTTTGATGATATTAATTCTTCCAACCCATAAACATAGGATATCTTCCCATTTATTTGTGTCTTCTCCAATTTTTTTCACCTGTGTTTTATAGTTTTCATGGTAGAGCTCTTTTACCTCCTTAGTTAAATTACTCCTAGTTATTCCTTTTTTTTTTTTTTGGTAGCTGTTATGGGGATTACTTCTTGATTTCTTCTTCAGTTATTTCTTTATTGGCATATAGGAAGGCTCTTGAGTTTTGTCTGTTGATTTTGTATTTGGTTTATTCCTAAGGATTTTGTTATTTTTTTCCATTCATATAAGACATATTTACTGGGTGCCTGCTGTGTGTTTTGAAAGTAGCAAGAGAAAAGCAACTTGTCATGCACAAGGGAAC
>NW_007727152.1:80016-81889 GCF_000696425.1 Galeopterus variegatus | reverse complement strand
GTTATTTCTTTATTGGCATATAGGAAGGCTCTTGAGTTTTGTCTGTTGATTTTGTATTTGGCTTATTCCTAAGGATTTTGTTATTTTTTTCCATTCATATAAGACATATTTACTGGGTGCCTGCTGTGTGTTTTGAAAGTAGCAAGAGAAAAGCAACTTGTCATGCACAAGGGAACCCTGATAAGAGTATTAGCAGAGTTCTTGGCAGAAACCTTGCAGGCCAGGAGAGAGTAGGATGATATATTCAAAATACTGAAAGAAAGAAAATGCCAACCAAGAATACTTATCCGGCAAAACTGGCTTTTATGAGTCAAGGAAAAATAAAGACTTTCCCAGACAAACAAAAACAGAGAGTATGTCACCACTAGATCTGCTTAACAAGAAGTACTAAGGGAGGTTCTTCAAGATGAAATGAAAAGACAAAACAACAACATGAAATATATGAAAGTAAAGGTGTGGATTAAAAAGGGGGAAAATGGAAGGTAGTTCTAAAGTTCAAGCTTGTTTAATTAGGTGGATAATATTAACATAAGAAGGAAGAACTAGTAGAATCTCTACATTTAAGAGATTGAGTTTCTAAAGGCCACAAAGAAAACTAAGAAATGAGACAGAAGAAAAATCAAGAGACTGCATCTCTTCCAAAATGATAATTTAAAGTTAGCATTTAAGTGATGCTGGGGGAAACAATTTGATTCACTGATAAGGGTGGTTAATGCTGAATTTGACTAGATTTGAATATGAGGAGACTGATGCATAACAGTAGAAATGGTGAATTCTGTGATTTTGATTCAGGATATGTAAGGAAGTCTTATTCTTCACTGCAGTCAGAATAAAGCTGATGAAGTAGATTCCAAAATAAAGCTGATGAAATAGATTCCAAAGATAATATTGAATCTCTAGGTGGCAGTCCTTTGACTTTGAGGGTTTCCTGCCCTATGCATCAGTTGTTTGCACTTACTCCATTAGAAAAAGAGCAGAGCCCTTAGGCCATGATGATCTGAACCACAGAGGAAACTGATGCAGATTCAGAAAACTTCAAGATGATTATGTAACCTTGTGGTGTCTAGAGAAGTGATGTGGTTTCACATAGCCTTGAGCCAAGGCTAGAAGTTTCTATCAACTGCCCTAGGTGTTTTGGATAAGGGGAGCCAGGTGCTTTGACTAAGACTGGCCTTCTGTCCTCCACACTGTGTTATATAGGGTTTAAGAGGAAGCTGTCTTACAGATTGAGTACCCTTATGTTGTGGTGGTTAGGAGTAGCTTTATGAGACAAGGAAAACCATAGCCCTTTTCCAGTCTTATGACCTTCATCAGCACAAGTCAGGGAACATACCTGAAGGAAGACCATTCTTTATTAGCCTCCATGTGCTCCATGTGTGACTGCTCCCCTGCTTGGCTTCCATGCTGTGTCATCTGGAAACAAAAGGGATCCCAGGAGTCCTATATGTCTCTTCCTTTATCTTCCCTTTGTCACCAGAAGTCTGTCGGGAAGCCCAGAACTCTCTACCACAACACTCACAGCTTCACCACTGTCACTGTAGGGGCTCTCAGGGCTAATCCTATCATGCCTTTTCTTTCTGTTCATATCAGCTAGCACCAGAACCCCAGATCTAACAGTTCATCCCTTATTTCCGGGACCCTAATCAAATATATCTCCATATGCCCTGTGTTTTGACTATGTCTTCCACTTCTCCACTACACTCTCTGGAATTTAGTCAGTCATTGCAAAATTTCCCAGATCCGCAATCTCTTCTCTGAAAGTTCCTTTATTTTCTTGTTTAATCAAAACCTGTCACTTTCCTAAAGAAGCACACTTCTCATACCCCTCAAGTAGTAGATTTTTCTTTCATACATCCCTTGTATGGGATAATTA
>NW_007727152.1:77988-79489 GCF_000696425.1 Galeopterus variegatus | reverse complement strand
TTGACTATGTCTTCCACTTCTCCACTACACTCTCTGGAATTTAGTCAGTCATTGCAAAATTGCCCAGATCCGCAATCTCTTCTCTGAAAGTTCCTTTATTTTCTTGTTTAATCAAAACCTGTCACTTTCCTAAAGAAGCATACTTCTCATACCCCTCAAGTAGTAGATTTTTCTTTCATACATCCCTTGTATGGGATAATTAGCCTCATTACTCTTCATTGCTACTTCTAGACTGTATTTGTTATCTAGTGCTGTGTATGAAATCATCTTAAATTTAATGGCTTACAGGCGCAACATTATCTCTTATAGTTTCTGTAGGTCAAGAATTTGGGACTAACTTGGCTATAGGTTTCTTAGATTTTTTTTTTCTGGAAATAATATACCCCTTCTATTGTAAAGTATTTTTCAAAATTACTGTGGCCCTTTCAATCTAATGTTAAGTAGTATTTTTTTTTAGTCCAAATTTCCTATAGTCACTGGGAGAGGATCTCTCTACCTATTTTCAGGCACGTAGACATGCGTTTTTCCTGGCATTTTAAGGTGAATTGCAGGTAGTGATGGTCCACTAATTATACCTTTAACTACAAATTCATTGTTTTTTTGTTTTTTAAAGTGGGCATCTTTTCATGTTTTGCAGTAAGATGACTTTTTTCTCTTCTTTTCCAGTGTTACAAGTTTGTTTGTTTATAGGTATTTGGTTGAGATATTAGAAGATGTTGGGAAATTTATCATTTTAAATTGTAAGATATTCAGCTATTATGTTTTTGGAGAGTAACTATATCCTCTTGGAAGCTCAACTTTTTTTGGTTTTTGGATTTTGTTTTATGAAATCTCCCCCAATATTTTCATGGCATCCTTCCTCATTTGATTTAAGTCTCTGTTCAAATATCATATCATCAAAAAAGACTTCTGTATTAAACTACTGTGCACTGGATGCCTTATGGGGGTTCTAGAGATATTACTTCATTCATTTCCTGGGTTTTGCCTCTGACCACAGTCATTATCTGTTTATTTTAGTGTGATGTGCAAATTTTGCCATATTCAGAAGAGTGCTGAGCAATAAAAAGTTTGAGAAGCATTAAACTGAGATAAAAATTTAGATGCAAAATAGGGTCAGAACCAAAGTAACAGTGACTTAAAGAAGACAGACAAATGTTTCTATTTCAATCCACAAATAGACAATTAGACATGGTCTGGAAGTTCTGTACCAAAAGGTCTTTCAAGAACCCATGATTCTTCTATTTTGTTGTTCCTCCCTCTGCCGTTCTTGTTTACGTGGTCCTAGTTGGCCTG
Organism: Galeopterus variegatus; assembly: GCF_000696425.1. Classification (NCBI taxonomy): domain Eukaryota; kingdom Metazoa; phylum Chordata; class Mammalia; order Dermoptera; family Cynocephalidae; genus Galeopterus; species Galeopterus variegatus. The sequence continues at coordinate 78,196 of NW_007727152.1, read as the reverse complement.
CCACCATGACCACATTCCAGACAGAAGAGGAATGAATTAAGGGGGTTGGAAAGTGCAAGGGACGGAGCATGTCCCCCCATCTCCCTTTTAGCAGATCACCCAGAATTTGCACATGTCATTTCTGCTCATACCCAGTTGGCCAAAACGTAGTCTCGTAGCTATCCTCATAACTGCATGGGAGTCTGAGAATTGCAGTATTTAATCTAAA
>NW_007727152.1:74680-76512 GCF_000696425.1 Galeopterus variegatus | reverse complement strand
AGGCTTTTAATATAATGAAGAAATAAGACTGTACAGCTGTTCTTTTTCTGAAAAGTGAACATAGTGGCTAAAAACTTGATGCTTCAACATTGTTAGGAGTGAATTCATATTGTTCTATAATAAATTGCCAGTTGTCATATTTAATAAGTCACTTTTTTTTAGAAAGTCAGTTCAGCAATAAATGTCCAGTATCTCATATCTCTTATAGTTATACCGAATGTGAAGAGTATTTGCATTTTAAGTTTCTTTGGCTAAATCTTAGAGAAATAGTTTTGGCAAATTGGTTGGTATCAGAACTGGAGCTTAAACACAAAACAGCTGTTGTTGAGCAAATACCATTTTCATAACATTAATATGCTTTCAATTAACAAACTGGAATGAACTGTTAAACATCACCACGTTCATGTTTAACTACTGTTTGACTTTTTCAATGACTGATTTGCTTTCTCAATAGATTATTTACTTTAACTGTAAGAGGAAGAATTTTATTTAAATAATCTATATTTTTCCCCCATCTGCAGAATGTGCTCAAGAAAACTGGGGCTTTCCAATGTGCCACTATTTAAAGGAAGAGCAATGGTTCTGTGGTCGTAATGCCAGAATGTCAGCATGTTTGGTATGGTTATATTTTTTCCTGGAGTAAGAGCTTTTTCCAGATGTTGCAGAATTTGTTATTTTTGGCTAATATCATGAATTAAATGCCATATTTTGCAAAGCATCATCTTTAATCCTTTCATGCATTGCAAATTATAAGAAAAAAATGCTTAGCCCTTTCAACATTATTTACTCTACATGTAGTCTTATAAAAAACTTTTATAAAAATTACTTTTAATTATTATATAAAATGTACCAACTACCAAGTGTTAAACACAGAATTAGTTTAGTATTTTATCCACTGTTCTGTGGTGTGTTTTTGTGTTTGTTTGAAGAAGATCATTTGGCCTCCAAATTTTTTATAGAATGGGAAAAACATTATTAAGACACTTGGAATATGAGGTGACTACATAGTTAAATAAAACCTTTATTGTGCCTGATTTAACTAGTGTCCTTAGATCTAAGACACTTTAGCCCCTGGTGTTCTCTATTCATAGTGCTGTGTTGGTTTACAAAGGCATAAGTTAAATAGTTAGGTGGTTTTTTGTCATCAGATATTTAAAATATTGCAGGTGTGCAGGATGAATAAATCTAGAGACCTAAAGCACAACAAAGGGACTACAGTTAAAAACATAGTATTATATACTGGAAATTTTCTGCAAGTAAATTTTAGGTGCTTTTGCCCCCCGCCCCCCACGCACACACGCATACATACACAAAGTAACTGTGAGATGATGGGTATTAAATTGCTTACCTGTGGTAATCATTTTACTGTGTACATGTATATCGAAACATCATGTTGTGCACCTTAAATTTATACAATAAAAATTTTTTAATAAAATATACTCGATTAAATAATATGCTTAATGTCCAATCACAGGATAAAATAATTCTTTTAGGGCCCATTATTTCTATGCCAATTGCATAGCAATATAAGAAATAGTGTTCTAGATTATATATACTTGAATTACCTTAGAAATCTATTTATGCTCACATAATAATTTTCTTATGTAGCCTCATTGAAAATGCTTTTCTGGAAGTTTGTTTTTCATTTTCTCTGTAAGTAATACTGTTCAGTGTCTTGTTAGAATGACAGCTCATTCTTGGAATGACTTAGTTCGTAATGAAACAGGATAGATCTATCCCTTCATTGTGAAGCCCACAATTAATAGTCCTCACTCATAAGCACAGTGCTTCTAATCAGGTTTATGGTACCCCTACTTTAATTATCAACAGAC
>NW_007727152.1:71807-73694 GCF_000696425.1 Galeopterus variegatus | reverse complement strand
AAAATAATCATATCAGCAACATATACCAAAAATAGTCTGGTGTATGATGTTTTTATTGACATCAAATAATTTATTTTTAAAAACTCTTTTGTTTCATTATTCATTTCAGCCTTTAGCAAAATCCGTAACAAAAATCTAATCTGAAATTAGCACAACCAGTAACATAAATGAAAACCCATTGTTATCTTCTGTGATGGTATGGTATGTTCTGGGCCTGTTGATGTTTAACTTATGAAAATTGTATAATAACTACAGCCTGTATTCATAACATTGGCTGTAGATGTTACAAAATCAGTGAAGATTTTTCTTCAGTTTCTGTGAAGCAAATTTTGTACAATGAACTCTTTCTTACTAAATCTACATAGTTTAAGGGCATGAGAAGAAAACCAGGGTTCAAAGAGCAACTTTTTAGTTCCTGCTCACCTGCCAACTAGCTGTGCAACTTGAGGAAAGTTACTTATGTTGTTGGTGATCTTGTGTATCTACAAAAATAGCAGTTACACAAGATATTCTGTAAATTATCTTTTGATTTTCGAAGTATATGGTTCAGCTATATCTAAAACATCTTATTTATGAAACCTTAGAGATCTGAAGCAAATACAAGTATCTTAAATTTCAATAGCAAATATATAGAGTTCCGTTATACTTTTATTACTTTTTTTTATGTTTGAAATGTGTCTAATTAAATTTCTTTTAAAATTTCAATTAAATTTTTAAAATGTAATTTAGTTATAAAACTATATAAATATGGAAATGTCTCTAAAACATGAAAGTTCTAGGAAACTCTATTCCATATTTAAATTATGACATATCTTTCAATGTGTTAGATGATGAATATTTATTAGAAATTTTAGGAAATATTTTATAAAATNACTCATAAGCACAGTGCTTCTAATCAGGTTTATGGTACCCCTACTTTAATTATCAACAGACCGCCAAGAATCACTAGATGTCTAGGGAAAGTCTAACATAAAAAGGTAGAGGTCAGATAAAATAAATGGAGAAAAAAATAAAAAAGCAACTTGGAGGAAATGGAGACCATCCAAAATAAAATAAAATAACTATTGTATAAAATCAAAAGAATATATTGCATTAACAAAACAAGAATGATTGCTGTATAAATAAACATTCAAAGAACCAAAAAAAAAAAGAATTTTGAAAAAAGTTCTTTAAAAATTTAGAGTTAGCAGATCATGCTGCTTTTAAGAACTTACCCTGACCAATGTTAGCTTCCAATGGAATGCCCCTCTCCTTAGCTTCATCCCAACCCTTGACCACCTTGACTTCTTTTTTTGATTCCAAAGTAACCTTGGAATGTCTAAGGAACATTTCTTTGGTGCATCTTGTTTTATTGCCTTTTGCTCCGTAACTGATCTTTTCCACAAATATTCAAAGCTTAAGGTATTTTTTTTAAAAAAAGATATCCTTCTAGAGGACGCTGTCAGATAAATAGTTAAAGGTACTAACCAGAAATAAAATTTTAATTAAATTAGAACAATCTCGTCAGCATACTTTAAGCCTGATAAAACGGCAAAGATATCCTAGGTTAGTGTGACATGAACACTTGGTATATTTTTTCATTATCTTTGTTTAGTGGCCAAGAACAATACTAATGTTTACAAGAAACTCCTTATCAGCTACCTGATTATTATGTATCATAATACCTTTTATTGTGTATTCAGCTTATATCATTTGTATCTCTAAAATAATCATATCAGCAACATATACCAAAAATAGTCTGGTGTATGATGTTTTTATTGACATCAAATAATTTATTTTTAAAAACTCTTTTGTTTCATTATTCATTTCAGCCTTTAGCAAAATCCGTAACAAAAATCTAATCTGAAATTAGCACAACCAGTAACATAAATGAAAACCCATTGTTAT
>NW_007727152.1:67580-69688 GCF_000696425.1 Galeopterus variegatus | reverse complement strand
ATATCTATATCTATATCTATATCTGTGTGTATGAATAGTAATAGCTTTGGATTTATTTGGTTGTTGTAGCTACACTCTAAATGAGCCAAGAATATGTCATTTCATTTCTTTCTTGTTTTCTAATTTCTGTTGAAATTCAAGGGTTATTTATAATTGGAGTTTAAATGCAAGGATGTGTTTGTGTATATGATACCCATCTATTACAAATCAGTCCTAAATCATACACATACACTACTTAACATCCTTTAATGCTATTAACACTTTTAAGTGTATAAACTTATATATTATCACTTAATCTTTTTAAATGTCACTTTTACAAACCCTTATACAATGTATTTATAAATCTTATAAAATAAGATTAGATATATGAGCAGNAGGGGTAAGTGTTTACTCTAATCCAGCTGATGAATGTGATAGTTTTTCTCTCAAGTACTCTTCATACTTGACCTACTGATGAACTTAAAACCTGCTGGATTTTAATAAATATCACCTCTACTTGTCACAACTGCATATTCAAATTTAGACATTTTCTGTAAGTTTATTTCAAAAGCAAAGTGAACTTTCAGAAAAGTACATTGAACTTTTAGGAAAATTTCCACTTTATATTCTCATATTAACCTCTATTTCTTCATATTATACTAAACAATGTATAAATACTTCTAAAGAACGCTCTTGTTGACTATCAGGCTTTTATGGGCCTAGCTCAAGCAAAGATAAAGTATAGCATTTGGTGTATTATTTTAACTATGATCCACAACACATGATTTGGATAACTTTTTATCCAAAAATTTATCCAAATAACTTTCAAATGTTCGATAACTTTTTTCCGTATTGATTTGATTAGTTATTAGTTGCAACAGCCAAATGGGTTTGCATATATAAAAAGATGTTAAATATATCCCCCAGATTACCATATAATTGCTTTTACTGCACCTTATATTCATGAAACATATTAGCAATTTTTTTAGTCCTTTTTAAGCTTTTCACAAGATTTTTCTTGTTGGACCTAAATTTTAGAAATCTCTCACTTGCTTCTTTTCAAGGACCAGTAATATAATAGGTCAACTTGAATTTTTAAAAATTATAATTAAGGACTGTTAGCTCAGCTGGTTAGAGCACGGTGATGATAACACCACCACCAAGGTCTGGGGTTTGATCCCTGTACTGGCTAGCAAAAAATAAATAAATAATAATTAAAAAATAATTGTAAGAACAGGTGTTACTTATCGAGTGCTTACTGTGAGCCTGGAACATTGCTAAGCATTTTGTATGTTGTTACTGTCATTTTTTAAATGTATTCACTATGCCTATCTAAAATTGATAAAAGCTGATTCTTTTGAATGCATTAGACCATATCAGTTTAAGTGTGTGGACTTTAATCTCAGACTGCTGGTTTGCATCCTGTCTTCATCACTTACTAGTTAAGTGACCTTGGATGCATGTCATAATTTCTCTAAGCTTAATTTCGTTATCTATAAAATATGAAAAATAATAATAATAATAATAATAGGAGTAGTACTAATATTTTCCTTGTAGGATTGTTGTGAGGATTAAATGAATGAAAAAGATAAAATGCTTAAAACAATGTCTAGTGCATAGTATATTCAATAAATTTCAACTGTTGTTGCTGTTACAGATAATAATTATGGTCATGAAAATAATAGCTAAATCTAAAGCTCTAAATCAGAGAGCTTACCAAAGTACTATTCAAAGTTCTTTTCACCAATTAAGGTAATAAATAGTACTATGAGGTGTGTACTGTTGTTATCCCATGATACACACAAGGAAACTGTAAGGTAGTAAATGCTGAGATTTGAATCTCTGACTCTGGAGTTCAAATTCTTAACTACTATTCTACATATCAACTTAGTTGTTCTCTAGAGGTCTGGAAAAAGAGCCTTTATCATAATAATACCCCAAAGCATTTGTGTTTTTTTTTTTTCTTAATTTTCCAAGTATTTGCTCATGCTTACAGTCAATCTTATGAATTGGTTATTATCCCAAACTTACATGAGAACGTGATATACAGTGGAGGTTTAATAGTGTGTTCACCTCCCTTAGTTAATTGCAGAGCCCTGACTTTCCACTTAGTACCCTTTCCACTAGAA
>NW_007727152.1:65842-66787 GCF_000696425.1 Galeopterus variegatus | reverse complement strand
GTTATGTTGATTTATTACTTGTGAGAGAAGGAAAGTAAACTCTGAGCCACATCCAGTTTATTCCTGGAATAGTCAGGCACAGGCTGCTCTGGAGATGTTGACTCTCTTCCCACTTACCCCCATCTGTATTTACCAGGATGGATAGTCCTAGTTATTCCAGGAATGCACATTTGAAGGCACTTCATAACTCTCTTGCCTTTCTCTTAGGAAACAGCTGTGAAGACCTTATTTACTCAGGGTAACTTGGGAATGATGATTTATTCTGTTCTATTTGTATTTCTCTGTGAATTCCATTTCTGTGTGTTCTCTTGCTTAAAATACATTTCTTGGTCTTTTTTTTTTTTTTAATCTTTCTATAATCAGTTTTTATTTTTATTTATTTATTTATTTTTGGCAGCTGGCCTGTACAGGAATTGAACCCTGGACCTTGGTGCTCTCAGCGTCATGCTCTAACCAACTGAGATAAGTGGTCAGCCCCTTATCATCAGTTTTTAATAATAATATAAGTATACATTTATTTCTAAATTACCTTGATACCATTTTATATGATTTTTCTCAAAGCTATGAGAAGGAAGAGTCAACTATTTTTAGGAGTTTCAGATAAATTAAAGTTTTATAGCTAATCAAACAAAAAGTTAAGTACTTTGTAAGCCATATATAGTACTAATATTTCACTTCATGCAATTGTAAATTTGTCAAAATGCCTTGAATTTTAATAGAACACTATAAAAGTAGGTGTAAGTATATGAAAAGGGCTTTCAGCATTTTTGTGAGAGAAATGAAAGGATTTTCAAGGAAGTGAGATGCATATGATAAAGTAGAGATTTTGGTATTGTAGAAAAGAGTTACTCAGGATGAGAAAATATCAAATGGAAAATACGAGTATACATAGAAATTGAAAATTCTAAATGAAATATTTTGGTGCAATTTCCAAGGAAAGGAAAG
>NW_007727152.1:62895-64526 GCF_000696425.1 Galeopterus variegatus | reverse complement strand
AATATGAATGGGATTTTGTTGACTTTTATAGTTTCTTAATTTGAGTACCTCTTCCGTTACTGCAGTGAAGTGCTCTTTCTTTTATAAATAGTAAGTTTTTACCTTCTTCTTTGAAACTATCATGCTTCATTGGGCTCTTCTTTTCAGCCATTCCTTCTATCCTTTCAAAAACCTTTGAACCTTCCTGGGACACCTCCCATCTCTCTCTTTCCTGGAAGTGAAGCCTTGTGAAGAATGCAGTCTCTTGTCCTGTTTTCTTTCCAAAGCTCTACATTTCAACTCTGCAGTAGCCCTTGCTATGATCTTTCAAACTCCATAAATATCTTTAGCATTTCCTTACTTAGAGTAGTATCTTCTCTTTCTGGCTGTGAATCCTAGTTGATTTCTCTGTGCCACCTCCATTAGGACAAAGCCACATTCTCTTCTCTTTTATACATATCCTTCCTGACTCTAATAGGCTCCAGAGCTGGCTTGGCTGATCTTGAAAGTGTATTTCTACATTATTAACTGAAAAGCACTTCATTTGGGGCATTTTTTCATTATAACTTTTCTTCTTCATTCACTACTATTTCTTTTATGGTTCTTCTATTTTCCTGGAGAATTACTTTCACAGAATAAATTAGCCTCAGGGTAGTACTTAACTTAGAATGGAAAATTTATAGTCATCCTTTAAGTTTAGCCACAAAGTCAGGTTTCTAACATTCACTTATGGTATCAACTTGCTGGTATTGATTTCATTTCTGTTTTTTGTTTCTTATATGTGTCTACATTTTTTTCAGCTACCTACTGAATCACTCTTCTATCGTGCTGTTCTTCAGGATATTATTAAAGATTGTTATGGCATCACCAAATGGTATGAGGATTTTATTTTGATAAGAATAACTATGTTATATAAGTGAAGTGACTTTTAGTCTTCAAGTGAATTTATGCACGGTCACTTATTTGTACAAGAAGCTTTGAATTTTAGCATAATGTTAGTAAGTATCAAAGAAGAACACAGCAACTGTATTTTAGGTTAATCGTCATTAATGTGAGGGCTCTAATGATCTCTTCTTGTCATGAAAGATTGAAGTAATGATTAAGTAATGTATATATAAAATGTACTTTAGAATTTTTGAAGTATTGAAATCATTGTATATAAGTAATTCAGTAAATATGTTATCGTATGAGTAAGAATTATGTTTAGAGTGTTTCATTACCAGTACAGCATAAACACTTAACTAATGAGAAAAGATATTGATCATAAACAACCATTATGGCCATTTAGGTCTCTACTGGTAGTATAGTAGCCCTGCATATGTTTTGTTTCATTTTTGTTTTCCCCAAATAATGGACTGCTTATACGGAAAGACAAGGGGTGGGAGAGTTTTTCCGTAATATTGGTTCAACAACTGCTGTACTCAAGTATGCATTTGCAATTCTGGCAAGTTTCATGAATATCCGCTTGCTACTTACAGTTTTAGAATTCTGATAGCCATTCGGTTTAATAGGATTATTCTTTAAATTAAAATAGGACAATTTTAAGCTTCTCAGAAAATGGTCCATACTCATTAGCAGAGATCGAAGGGATTTTTTTATTGGATTGGGTACTATTTGTCTGTAAGAAAAAATGTCTTTTTTTTATTACTGAT
>NW_007727152.1:57024-62518 GCF_000696425.1 Galeopterus variegatus | reverse complement strand
CATATGTTTTGTTTCATTTTTGTTTTCCCCAAATAATGGACTGCTTATACGGAAAGACAAGGGGTGGGAGAGTTTTTCCGTAATATTGGTTCAACAACTGCTGTACTCAAGTATGCATTTGCAATTCTGGCAAGTTTCATGAATATCCGCTTGCTACTTACAGTTTTAGAATTCTGATAGCCATTCGGTTTAATAGGATTATTCTTTAAATTAAAATAGGACAATTTTAAGCTTCTCAGAAAATGGTCCATACTCATTAGCAGAGATCGAAGGGATTTTTTTATTGGATTGGGTACTATTTGTCTGTAAGAAAAAATGTCTTTTTTTTATTACTGATATAAATATCTGTATAGACTGTCATTTTAAGCATTACTATATACGTAACTCTGAAACTGTATCTCAATCTTCATTCTTTTTTCTATATATTTACCATTCGTCAAAATGTCTAAAAGCTAATTCCTTATGTTTTCCTGAAAACTAGCTCCTTCTCTTGAGCTCACCCTAAGATGCTAACCTTGTTGAAAAAAAGTCATAAAGTTGTGCAAATTCATATTCACTTGAAGACTGACTACCTGCCTTCATATAAGATCTCAAATCTCTTTATAAATATATTTATTTTTCTCTTAATAACCTCTTTAATTTCTCTCCATTCTTTTCTAAGCCTTGTTTCTCACTTAAAAACTTAACACTCTCCAACTGTCTATATTCCTGTCTTCCTTTACTACTCAAAAGATAACTGGTGTTTATTATAAGACTTCTTTTATTCCAGAGCCTCAATGACCTTTCGGCCACATTTGACTATTTGGATAATTTTTTTTCTCTAATCTCTTCCTCATTATCTTCCACTATGTTGCATTCTTCTGAGTTCCTTTTTCCTACTCTAAACACTCATCTGTGTCTTTAAGGGTTCTTCTGAGTGTTTAGTTACCCTCACCAAAAATAGCTCTTGAACCATGTAACTAGCTCCCACCTCTCTTTGGAAGTTCAGATCTACATTTCTCATTTTCACCTGAACAGCTTCACTTAAGTACCTCACAAATACATCAAATGCAACTGCAGTCAAAAACTGAGGTGGTCTTTCCCGCCAGTTCTTTTTTTCTTCCTTCTCTTGACTTCTTTTGTCATTTCTGGGAAACATGTGACCATTATCAAGCTTTAAAAATCTTGAAATCCTATTTTATTTCTCTCCCATCATCAGAACACATGTTGTAATTAGTTATCAAGATTCCACACCTTATGTTTTTCCTTCCAGGAATTATTTATCATGTGACAAATAGCCTGTTAGGTTCTGGGGATTCTGGTTGCATAGGATGTGCTATCCACATAGGAGCATTTCATATTCTAGTTAGGATGGCATTTGTTTGTAAAAACCAAACAAAATGTTAGAAATCTCCTTCCAATAATAGCACTCTAGATAATTAGGACCAACTCTCCTCCTTGAGAAGAAATAAAAATGCTCAAGGTGTGTGTGCAGTTGTGCGTGTGTGTTTGTGTGCATGTATGTGTGCATACATGTTTAAATTTGTTTTTAATTGGTTTGAGGACATCAAAGACCTGTCAAGGAAGTTAAGAATTGCAGGGCAAATATCTAAGAGAAAATGGAAACCAAAAGAGGTGAGCCCAGCTTTTAGGGCTACAGAGGCATTTGCCAATTCTTAAATAGGCAGTTGTCTGCCCGTCAACAGAGAGGGCCGAGAAGGTGAGCACAGCTTTCAAAAGAATGATAGTTCTACTGAGACAGAAGTTAGAGTTTATAGTTTGCCTAGCATTAGGAGTCAGGAGTAGGCCAAGTAAGGTTCTCATACTTTGAGTTAGGTCCCTGAAGTTTCATAAGAGTAAGGGTGAACTAAAAGTAGGACAGTCCTAAAATGGCCTAAAGCCCCACTGAATCATCTCAAGCTCTGATTAGATTAAAGTGTTTTGGATTATTCCTTCCACTAGCTGCCGGCAAGAAGCAAATTCTCTCTGGACAAAAGTAATATAAATCTAGGTCTCAGAGTATCACTATAGTTTGCTATATACAGCATCAGACAATCAATCCAAAATAAGCAGCCGTGTGATAAAACATGACATAAATCCATGTTAAACTACAGTCTACAGAAATGGACTTCTAGGAGATCCAAAGAAAGGCTTAAATAACTATAGTTGAGAGATTTCCACTCTTGAAAAATGGAATAGATTTACATTTCTCTATTTTTCCTGCTAAGTACAACTAAATCTCCTTAACTTTATATATAAAATAAACAAGAAATCCCTCAAAGGTGGTAAGAATAAGGTAGACTGACTAGGGGTCTCAGGACCCAAGGAAGAACACAGAGTGAGTTCCCTGGGTTTTATTTTTACCTCATATAGCCCAGAATTGGAGCTGAAAAAGTTAAAAATCCAGAAACACCAATGGAAACAGAAAAAAAAAAAAAAAGGCCTGAACTAAAGCCTTATTTCTAGCCAAAGGGGTAGCCCAGAAAAACTTTTAGATAAAACTGCTGTACTATGGCCCAAAACCATAGGAAAAACCTGTGGCCTCACTCTCACCCATGCCAACAAAGATCAAGTGGAGCGCCTACAGTGCTGTCCTTGCCCAACTGTAATGAGGCTTCCTAACAACCCTTTTGTAGAGTGATGTTATTGAAGGCTGAGTGGAAACTGGGACTTTCATCCCCACCAAAGAATAACAAGGACCCTACCACCACTACCCCAGTGACTTAAAGACCATGTGAGAAGCCTAGACTTCTTCCCCACCTGGCAGTAATAAGGTGTCCCTTCTTCTCCCCACTAGGGTGGTATCAAAGAAGCCCTAATAGAAAATCAGGATTTTCACCATTGTCTGGCAGCAACAGGGCAAAGCCATCCCTACCATGGTGTCAATGGAAATCACATGGGAAACTGGAAGTCTCAGCAGTAACAAGGACCCCCCCACTCATATTCTGGGTGTCAACAGAGGCTGAGTTATCTTCACACAAAAACTTGTACCCAAATGTTTATAGCAGCTTTATTCACAGTTGCCCAAACTGAAAACAACCCAGATGTACTTCAGTGAATGAATAATTAAACAAATTATGGTAATCTATAACATAGAATACTACTCAGCAATAAAATGGAATGAGTTATTGTTATAGGCAGTAACCTAGAGGAATCTCCAGAGAATTATACTGGATGAAAAAAAGCCAATCCCAAATGTTACATACTGTGTGATTCCCTTTATATACATTCTTGAAATGACAAAATTATACAAATGGCAAGAGATTAGTGGGAGGAAAAGGGGGTAGGGTGGGCAGGAATTGCATATGATTGTAAAGCAGCAACATGAATAATCCTTGTGGTGAAGGAAATGTTCTGTATCTTGACTATATCAATGTCAGTATCCTGGATGGTTACCATCATGAGTCATTGTGGGAAACTAGATATAGGGCACACTGATCTTTATTCTTATAACTGCATGTGATTTTATAATTATCTTAAAGTAAAATGATTAATTAAAAAATAAACTATGCTCAATATAACATTTTTTTTCAGAGAACCAAAACACATAAAAAATAATCCAAGGGAAAATTCAGGAACTGAGCAATAAAATGTCTGAAATTAAGAAATCAATGAATGGTTTTAATAGTATCTTAGACACAGCTAAAGAAACAATTAGTGAACTGGAAGACAATTCAGAAGAAAAGATCCAGAATGAAGCTCCAGGAAACAGAAAGATGGAAAATAAAAAAGAAAGACTAAGAGCTATGTGGGATAAAGTGAATAGACTTCACATACATATTACTTGGAGTCTGCGAAGAAGAGGAGATAGTGAATGGGGCAATAACAATATTAAGAATTTTCCAGTCCTGAAAAAAAAAAAAATCAATCATTATGTGTGTCAAAAACACTCAAGAAATACATAAACCCTTTGGTGAATTAAAAAGAAAACACCTTCTAGGCACATAATAGTAAAGTGGCTGAAAAACAAAGACAAAGGGAAAATTCTTAAAGCAGCCAGAGGCCAGAGAGAAGGAAGGAGGGAGGCAGGATACCTTTAAAAGAACTACAATTAGACTGAGAGCTGATTTTTAACATAAATAAGTAGTAGAAACCAGAAGTTGGTGATATCTTAAAGTACTGAGCCTACAACCTAGAATATTGTTCAAAAGTGAAGGTGAAATAAAAACATTTTCAGACAACAAAAACAGAGCAAATGTGCTACCAGCATATAGCACTGAAAACTAACTAGAATTGAACTGAATACTGAAACATTAAGGCAGAATAAGGCAGAAGGAAAATGATGCCATACTGAAGATTGAGGATACAAGAAGGAATAAAAAAGTAATAGAGTAAATATGGGCTAAATCTAATTGAAAACTGTAAAACTATAAAAGCAAAATATTATATAGTTTAAAATGTAGAGAGAATTAAAATAATAATAGCATATAAATCAGAAGTGAGTAAATGGAGTTAAAATATTCTAATCACCTTGAATTGTTCATGGAAACGAAAAACTAGTAATTTTATATTAGACTTTGTATAATTCAAGGGTGTATGTTGAAACCTTTATAGTGACACCAAAGGAATGGTGAAAGTATATAACTAACAACTTAATTGAGAGGGGGAAATAAAAATACATTCACTCAGTCTGAAAGAAAAATGAACAGGAGCACAAAAAGACGGAGACATGCCTTTATCACTGATGGACCAGCAGCTAGACCTGGGAAGTTTACAGGGGATTAGGCATTTATTCTTGGACATAGTAGAGCATGTTTTGATAAAAATTGTTACTATAGCCAACCTAGAAACAATGTCAGTCTGAATATGCCCAGAGCTCAAGACTAAACAGCTCAATACCCTGATAGACTCTAAGAAGTTGTTTCGTTGAACAGAAACAAAGCCATCTAGCACAATCTCGAAATTTTTGAAATAGATTTTTTAAAATGGAGTTGAGGACTATACACTAGGGAGGAGGACTATGTTAACTTTATTCTGGGATCTTTGAACCTTCCAATATTTCCTGTTTTTTTGTTATTTGATGTGTATTATCAAAAAGATGGTATTTTATATTATACCATTTTAAGCTATAGTGGTCTAGTCCATTTTTTAAATGTTAATTGAGTGGATGGATGTATTGATGAATATGGGTGTGTTATTTGATGTGTATTATCAAAAAGATGGTATTTTATATTATACCATTTTAAGCTACAGTGGTCTAGTCCATTTTTTAAATGTTAATTGAGTGGATGGATGTATTGATGAATATGGGTGAAAGTTTTCAAAAATAGCAAGAAAAATAAGAGAGTCAGTGTCAGCTGACTTAGACAGTAAAAGTACTCAGAAGAAAGAAACCTAGTGGAACAACCTAAAAAGTGTTATGTGGAGGGTACCTAACCTAGTACCAAAATTAATGGTTTAACCAATATGGTCATTTAATGTTAGGGCACCCAGATTTTTCCAGCAGTGAGCCCATCTTTAAAAAATTATATGCTTTAGGTGTTCCACAAGAGCCTTTTTTTCTTTTTTTTTTTTT
>NW_007727152.1:56064-56420 GCF_000696425.1 Galeopterus variegatus | reverse complement strand
CTTAATTATAAATGGAAGTTTTATTTCTGTGTCCATTGCTTTTGTTCTTTTTCTTTGAAAATGCTACAGTTTCATGATACAGTTGCAGGAGAATTGCAACTGAACAGTTGCAAATTATATAATTGTTATCAGACAGTTACATAACACCACCTGTAATGGGTGTTGTTTTGGACATAGTATCCTACCATAGATTAGCTAAAAGGAAAAGTCTGAATTAATATATTAACCAGAGTTCTATTTCCAGCTGTATTGTGGTTTAAATACTTATAAATAAACTATTGAGTAAAATAGTTAATAATAAAAAAAATTAGTGTATTGCTGAGCTGAAAAAAGAAAGGAATTCTCAAAGGTCCAAA
>NW_007727152.1:54137-55851 GCF_000696425.1 Galeopterus variegatus | reverse complement strand
TTGGAATTGTTAAAACATTTAAAGGGATAAGACAGGAGAAAAGAAAATAAAGGAGGTGACTATAAGATAATGGCCAACCATATTTGAAAATGAAACAAATAGACTCTTGAAAAGATTGAAATTCAAAACTGGAGAGAGAATTAGTGAATTGGAAGGTGCATACAAAGAAATTACATATAATGCAAGCAGAAAGACCAAGACTGTAGAAAATATGAAAAAGAAGAGAGTGAAAATGTTCAACATACATCTCATTGGAGTTACAAAAGGAAAGAATAGAGAAAATTGGGAGAGACAATATTTAAAGTGATAATATCTGAGAACTTTTGAGAATCAACCACTGATGCCAATTTAGAGATTCAAGGAACCCCAACCAATTCCAAACAAACTAAATGAAAAGAAGCTCATCTAATCTCACTGGACTGAAAATCAGATCACCAGAGACAGAAAGAAGTTGTTAAAAGCAGCCTGGAGAGAAGACTGACAGGGGGTAATTATCTCAGAGGAACAACACTTAAACATATTTTCTAACAATGACAATGTTAGAAAAATGACAGTGGAATAACATAGTCAATATTCTGATTAGATAATTTTCCTCTTAGATTTGTATACTCAATAAATCTACCTTTTAAGGATAAGAGCAAGATCAATATTTTCAAGTCAGTAAAGACTGAGAAAGTTTCACATCAACAGACCAGCACAAGGAATATACTTCAGGATGAAGGAAATGGACCCCACATGGAAGGACTGGTACAAAAAAGAATGTGAGCACAGTAATTGGTGAATATGTGGGTAAATCTAAGCAAGCATTGACTATAGTCATGCTGGCTAATTGGTGAAGTATTTGAAAAATATAACTAAAATACTGAAAGCATATACATATGTTTGGAAGGAATTGTCAGAGTTATGTATCTTTTCCTGATATTGTTTTAATGCATGATAAAAATAATTAACTCTTGTTAAAAGTTTTTGTTAACAATTATAGGCTTACCACTTTCAAAATATAACATAACTTACAAATTATTAGTAAATGGGGGGGGGAACAAATGAAGTAAAAGTAAACATTAAATCTTTCTGAATAGCCAAAGCAAGCTTGAGCCAAAAGAATAAAGCTGTAAGCATCACACTACCTGACTTAAAAGTATACTATAAAGCTATAGTAATCAAAACAACATGGTATTTGGCATAAAAACAGACATATAGTCAAATGGAACAGAACTGAGAGCTTGGAAATAAATTTACACATTTATATTTAATTATTTTTTGATAAAGGTGCAAAGAACACACACTGGGGAAAATGGACAGTCTCTTCAATAAGTGGTGTTGAGGCAACTGGATATCCATATGCAAAAGAATGAAGTTAGACCCTTATCTCATACCATATACAAAAATAAACATGAAGACTTACATGTAAGACCTGAAACTGTAAAAATACTAGAAAAAAACATAGGGAAAAGCTCCATGACATTGGTCTGAGCAGTGATTTTTGGATATGACCCCAAAAGTATAGGCAACAAAAGCAAAAATTGTTTGTTTGTTTGGTTTTGGTTTGCACCGGCTAGTACAGGGACTAAACCCTTAACCTTGGGGTGGGGGGAAATGAGGTCAAACTAAAAAGCTTCTGCACAACAAAAGAAACCATCAACAGAGTGAAGAAACCTATGCAATGGGAGAAAATATTTGCAAACCACATAAGGAACTCAAACAACTCCATAGT
>NW_007727152.1:51446-52764 GCF_000696425.1 Galeopterus variegatus | reverse complement strand
GTTGTTCAGCCTTAAGAAAGAAGGAAATCCTTTCATTTGCACCAATATAGATAAATCTAGAGGACATTATATTAAGCGAAATAAGCCAGGCACAGAAGCAAATACTGCATGATCTCACTTATATGTGGACTCTAAAAAAGTTGAACTCAAAGTAGAAGAGAGTAGAATGGTGGTTACTGGGGCTGGGGGTGGGAAGTTGGGATGATGTTAGTCAAAGGATCAAAATTTCAGTTAGAAGGAATAAGTTTGAGAGATCTTTTGTACAACACAGTAATTATAGTTAATAACAATGTATTGTGTTCTGGAAAATTGCTAAGAAGGTAGATTTTAAATGTTATCACCACACAAAAAAAAAGTATGAGTATGTGAGGTAATGCATATGTCAATTAGCTCAATTTAGCCATTCCACAATGTATACACATTTCAAAACAACATGTTGTACACCACAAATATGTGCATTTTTTTGTCAATTAAATTTTTTTAAAAGCTAGAAAAAACCCTAAAAATATAGAGTTTTTATTTTTATTTATTTTTTCTTTTTTGTCCTTTTTGAGACCGGCCGCACCACGCTCAGCCAGTGAGCGCTGTGAGCGTACCAGTCATCCCTATATAGGATCCGAACCCGCGGCGGTAGCGCTGCTGCGCTCCCAGCGCTGCACTCTTCCCAGTGCCTCACTCTCCCGAGTGCGCCACGGGCTCGGCCCAAAATATAGAGTTTTTAACCTGCATATTAGTAAATGGAAAGAAATAGAAATGAAGAANAACCTATGCAATGGGAGAAAATATTTGCAAACCACATAAGGAACTCAAACAACTCCATAGTAAGAAAACAACCTGATTAAAAAATGGTCAAGGGATCTGAATAGACATTTATCAAAATAAGACATACAAAAGGCCAACAGTACATGAAAAAATGTTCAAAATTGCTAATCATCAGACAAATGCAAATTAAAACTACAATGAGATATCACTTCAGACCTGTTAGAATGACTGTTGTCAAAAAGATAAAAAATAAGAAGTATTGGTGAGAATGTAGAGAAAAGAGAACTCTTATACACTGTTGGTGAGAATGTAAATTACTACAGCCATATGGAAAACAATATGGAGGTTCCTGAAAAATTAAAATAGAACTACCATCAGAACAGCAATCCTGTTACTGGTATATATCCAAAGAAAATGAAATCAGTGTTTCAAAGAGATATCTTCACTCCCATGTTCACTGCAGCATTATTCACAGTAGCCAAGATATAGAATTGATTTAAGTGTTCATCAGTGGATGAATGGATAAAGAATATGTATGTATACACAAAGGAATAGT
>NW_007727152.1:49055-49713 GCF_000696425.1 Galeopterus variegatus | reverse complement strand
AAAAAAAGCAAAAAGTGACCACCAGTAGAAACTAATTGCAAAATCTGTAACTGACAAAAGATTAATATCTAAATGATATAAAGAATTCCTGCTCATCTGTGAAGTAATCAGAAGTCTTGACTAGTCACTTCCCAGAGGATTCTCAAATGGTCAATTAACATAGGAAAAGATGCTCAATCTTAGTTAATAATCAGGGGAGTATAAAATAAAACCACAATGAAATACTTTTATAATCATTAGATTAACAAAAATTTAAGTTTTATAATATCAAGTGTTACCAAGAATATTGAGTAGCTAGAACTGTGTACCTTGCTGGTATGAAAAAAATTAGTTCAACCCCTTTGAAAACAAGTTAGCATTTATCTAATAAGGTTGAAAATATGTAATATACTTTGAGCAGTTTTACACCTAAGTACGTATCCTAGAGACAGTCATACTTGTGCTCCTAGAAATCAATAGCAGCATTGTTTATAAGCAAAAATCGAGAAGCAAAAAGTTCATTAATAGAAGAATGGATAAATTATAGTGTATTCATTTAGTGGGATACTGTGCCACAGTGAATACGTATGAGTTATAACTACAGGCATGAGCATGGATTAATCTTGTGAATATAATTTTAACTGCCAGGAGTTACAGAAAAATTCCTATGAGATGGTTC
>NW_007727152.1:41046-48777 GCF_000696425.1 Galeopterus variegatus | reverse complement strand
TTTCTTATAGTGACAAGAAAAATTAAGGTAATAGAGGTTAAAAGCTTATCTCAAGTCATACAGCCTGAAAAGACCAAGACTAGGACTAAATTCACAGTCCACGAGTGTTTTCATTATCCCATGCTTATTTTTAATGATAAATTCTCTTTGGGATATTTTTAATATAAGTTGAGTTGCATGGCTCTTTGTATTAGGATTGTAAATCAAGGTTAATTTGACTAGAATTTCTAGCCAACAAGGGTACTAAAGACAGAAAATAAGATCGCTTAATTACTCTAATCGCATTTTGTTTAGTTTGTTTTCCTTGTTAACTAAAGTGTCTTCAAGTGATGTACTGTTTTAGAATACCTGCAACATTATTCCGAAAGTTTTTTTAAGTGTAAACTTTTATGTAGCCTAAGATTAGAAGTAAACTTATTTCATGGACTTAAATATAGCCGTTTTAGTCTGTTAGTTATAATTGTGATTTAGCATTTAACGTTTATGTTAAAACTCAATAATTTATACAAAATTCTTTATGTTATAATTAGTTCTTATTTGGAAACTTTCTATGAAAGCCAAAGAAGGAATTTTATGGGGTAAAAATATCTTTTAAGGCACTTGGGAAGAGGGTAGGGAAAATACAATGGGCATACTTTATTCACTTTATTTCTCTCATCATGAGAACTGTGTACAGCTATTGAAGAAGTATATAATTTTTTGCTAGTACAGCTATTGAAGAAGTATGTAATTTTTGCTCCCTGTAATTATGAGTTAGCTAGTTTAATTTTGATTTTGCTTTAATTAAATAGGAAAATGAAAACCCAGATCTTGAACACTGTCTCACAAAATTAAAGTTAATTGTTTAATCCAGTGGGAGGCGGTTAAGGAGAAATTGGTAAAGGGCCACAAAAAATGTTTACATTGTGTAATGATAAAATAAATACAAAATAACTAAATAAATAAATAAGTTTTGTATTTTAGCAAGATAGATAAAATGCACTTTCAGCTGCTTCATTTCCGTAAATTACACTAAACTTTTAACTAGAATTAATGTATCATTTGTCTCTACATGTTTTATATTGATATTTCTGGAACATTTTTCCAATATTGGTTTTCAGTGAGTTTCCATGTACATATATAAAATCAGAATTTCAGCAAGGTAGATAAAAGATGCACTTTCAGCTGCTTCATTTAAATTAATTAAACTAAATTCTGAAGGAAGAAAAAAAATTGTTTAATACATAATGTGTGGTCAAGTTGAAATTAGAAGGTCTATGTCATTAAAATTGAAAATTAATTTGAAGATTTTTGGGGGGGCTTCCTTAAAAGTGATCACCATTTTAAGCTAAATTTGATGTTGCTGATGTATTAGCATTTAAAATATGTTCATATGTTACATATCTTTCAATACATATTAGCATATAAAAGGAACAAAAGAATTAATTTCATAAATATTTTGTGATGATGGAGAAATTGAATTTTGGTACATTCTGTCCTGCATGTGCTTGTTTTCATTTATTTTGTATACGTTCACTTCACCTTGTCCTAAAATCTCCTACAATAATGACGTTTCTTTGGAAAGAGCTACAAGTAAACCATTCTCTTACAATTGTATTTTGGGGAAAGCATGTGGGTGGTGTTGAATTCACTTGAGTAGAATTTTAATTAGATCTAGGGCATTCACTTTTATTAAAAGAAAGAATACTAATTCCCTTTTAGCATGCTGACCATGTTTTATTCTGACAGAGGGGTCCCTTTTAATCTATTCTTAACTTCCCATCAATTTTCTTTCAGAAACAGTCATGTCAGTTTTCTAACTTCCAAATGTTTGATCATTCTTCTTTATTCCCGCAAACTAAAATATTCTTTTTTTTTTTTTTTTCCTTTTTGTCTTTTTTCGTGTCCGGCAATGGATCGCAACCCTCAGTGTCGCGCCCGTACCGGACCGGCAACGGAATCGCAACCCTTAGTGCTGCACCCGCACCTCGCTCAGCCAGTGAGCGGGAACCGGTCTGCATGTGGGATCCGAACCCTCAGCGGGAGCGCCACCGCGCTCCCAAGCGGTGCACTGTAGCAGTGCGCCACCGGGCCGGCCCTAAAATATTCTTATTATGGCATTCAAGGCCATTTCTAATCTGTCATTAATATCCTTTCCAGACTCATCCATCACCCCATTTTTCCTCCTCTCCATCTGGAGCAGCTACCCGTGCACACTGTCTTGGCACACAGCATTATTCACAATTTTCCATGCAACTATTTTTGTACCTCGTATTCTTCCATAGAGCTGTTCTATCTATCTGGAATATTCTTCCCATTTCTGCCTCTCATGGAGTCCTCTCAGGAAATCTCTCAAGGTCTTTGGCAAGTGAATTCCTGGGTATTCTTTATAACCCAGTTTAGAAGACATCTCTGTGATAGCTTTCTTTTCTCCTTGCCCTCTTCTCTTCTCATAGTACTTACGGTGTGATTCACAGTTCTTATTGAACATAATGGTATAATTTATTATTTGTTTCCACTCCTCTACTACCTTCTGAGCTCCTTGATGGCCAGTTTTCAGTCTTATTAAATGAAATGATGTATTATAGTGGTTAAGAGCACAGATTCTACAAATTCTCTTTGGACCTCATTTTCCCTTCCAAGTACTGTCCTGTATCTCTTCTTTACAGCAAAACTTCTTTAAAATGCTGCCAATTTCTTTCCTATTTTCGATGAACACATTCCAGTAAGGTTTTACTTTCTTCCCTCCATCAAATCACACTTCTCAGGGGATGCTAATGACTTCATGTTGCTATCCCATAGTTAATTCTTAATCCTTATTTTACTTTGCCCACCATCAGTATTGCACCCAATTTACCACTTTATTGAAACCTTTTTTTTATATCATATTCTAAGGAGAGATCCTCACAAGACACCTTTTTCTCTTGCTCTTTTTTCTGTTTATTTTGCTGATTTCTCCTCCTCTTTCAAACTTCTAATTGTTGAAGTGCTTTCTTCTGTCTATACCTACTACCTAGGTCATTTCATTCCATCTCATGGCTTCAAATACCATACTTAATTAATATTCTGTATTGCATAGTGTTTTACAGAGCACATGCTGAAAAATGCAGAAAAATCATGGAAAGAATTATTCTGACTCCTCCGAGACTCTCATTTGGGGTTTAAGTGATTATTTGCCTGTCAACTCCAAAGGAAATGATAATAACAAAATTGAGTTCTTATGATTATTTTCTTTAATATCACAAAT
Source organism: Galeopterus variegatus (assembly GCF_000696425.1). Classification (NCBI taxonomy): domain Eukaryota; kingdom Metazoa; phylum Chordata; class Mammalia; order Dermoptera; family Cynocephalidae; genus Galeopterus; species Galeopterus variegatus. Next base: position 45,551 of record NW_007727152.1, on the reverse strand, counting down.
ATTGTTGACAGTCAACTATATGGGACTATGGAGGATTCTTCTGAAATATGAATTTTTTTAAATGTTAATATTTTCTGTTAACTATAGCAATCCTAGTATTGCTTTAAATCCTGGGAACATAGTGCAACATCCTTTCCCTTTGGTGACTGGTCTTTGCTCTCCTTTTACTCTTTTATGTCATGTCCATGTAATGACAGAATTTTCTGTACCCGTAAGAATCTAAGTGTTAAAAAAAATTTCTTCAGATTGAGCTATTATTACATAAATACTTGTACATGTAGACAACATAAATAAATTGCAAGTTTTAATTTTAAATTATTAAACATGAAGAGTAAAACTTTATTGTCATGCACCTCATATTGAGAGAGCTGGGGGTAACCTTTATAATGCTTTTAGTGAAGGAATTATTTTGTCTTTCTGATGCTTCAGAGATCTTACATCTTATAGCAGTACAACCTTGAAAAATGAGTGACAGGTATGCCTTTCCTTTGTCAAACTAAAGCAGAAGAAGGGCTATTCATGAACAGGGATGTGGAAAACAGAATCCAGACTATAGTGTTTTACAGAGCACATGCTGAAAAATGCAGAAAAATCATGGAAAGAATTATCCTGACTCCTCCTAGACTCTCATTTGGGGTTTAAGTGATTATTTGCCTGTCAACTCCAAAGGAAATGATAATAACAAAGTTGAGTTCTTATGATTATTTTCTTTAATATCACAAATATTGTTGACAGTCAACTATATGGGACTATGGAGGATTCTTCTGAAATATGAATTTTTTTAAATGTTAATATTTTCTGTTAACTATAGCAATCCTAGTATTGCTTTAAATCCTGGGAACATAGTGCAACATCCTTTCCCTTTGGTGACTGGTCTTTGCTCTCCTTTTACTCTTTTATGTCATGTCCATGTAATGACAGAATTTTCTGTACCCGTAAGAATCTAAGTGTTAAAAAAAATTTCTTCAGATTGAGCTATTATTACATAAATACTTGTACATGTAGACAACATAAATAAATTGCAAGTTTTAATTTTAAATTATTAAACATGAAGAGTAAAACTTTATTGTCATGCACCTCATATTGAGAGAGCTGGGGGTAACCTTTATAATGCTTTTAGTGAAGGAATTATTTTGTCTTTCTGATGCTTCAGAGATCTTACATCTTATAGCAGTACAACCTTGAAAAATGAGTGACAGGTATGCCTTTCCTTTGTCAAACTAAAGCAGAAGAAGGGCTATTCATGAACAGGGATGTGGAAAACAGAATCCAGACTACATGAGTTTAGATGAGTTTTAGGAAAGTGGGTATAAGAAATAGAGAATTTAGAAAATGACTTCTTTAAAACCATAGCTAACTTTAATTTTTTTATATTAATTTATCAATATAGAGTGTAGTTGATTTTTGTGTATCTTTACCAATTATTCCTTTTCTCCCTCCCTCTCCCCCTTCCCCCCCCACATTGACATCATATCTGGTCAGTTGTCTTAACAAGTTCAAGGAATTGTTGGGTCTTCTTATTGTGTCTTCTTCCCTCCACCCCTCATGTATTTGTATATTTATTTATTTTTGTTAGCTCCCACAAATTAGTGAGAACATGTGGTATTTCTCTTTATGTGCCTGACTTATTTCACTTAATTTAATTTTCTCTAAGTCCATCCATGTTGCTGCGAATTGTAGTATTTCATTTTTTTTTTTTTTATAGCAGAGTAGTATTCCATTGTGTAGATACCATATTTTCTTTATCCACTCATTCCCATTGATGGGCATTTAGGCTGGTTCCAACTCTTGGCTATTGTAAATAGTGCTGCAGTAAACATGNTTTTACAATACTTCTAACAACATATTTAGTGAATATTATTGAATTCACATAAATTAAATACCTATAGGATTCAAATCTATCCTTTGGTCATTTGACACCCACCATATAGTAAATAGTTTTAGGATATGGGATCAGAGAAAGGTTTTATTTGGGGTCTTTTTGTTTGCTTTTTTGAAGAAAGAAACTTGAGCATTTTCATAAGATGAGATACGGTGAGTAAGGAGAAGTTGAAGTTACACAGAGGAGACAGAAAAAGATGGCATCCAGATTCCTGATCTTATGCATTTTCTGACAGAAAACAATTACATTAACTACGTAAATTATATTAACTAACAAACAGAAATATTTATATTTATCTTCTCACACTTCAAAAAAAATTAAGACAACAGTGAATCTGTGATGTCACAAGCTATAATTATCAAAAGCAGACTAAATCTATATAATGTTTCATATAGAAAAATATGGTATTGGCACTTAATATTTGAAAGACTGTTGTATTCATAAGTCACCTGAGAAGACCATAATGCTACAAATGATACTCTTATGAAACTCTAAAGAATGTTAACTTACTTATATAGCAAGCTGTCTCACAAAAAATATATTACTGACATTACTGAAAAATATAACATGCCCCGTGTTCCATTTGTAAATAATCCATTCTGCCCTTTTACTTTCCATATAGAAAGTTTAGAGATTCATTGGCCTGCCTCTTTTTCTCCTGTTTCTTAATTAATAAAACTGCAGTATTTATCCTTAAAACTGTAGAGTCCCTTTTCAGTGTTGATGAATGAAATATTCTCTTTTTATTGCAGCTACGAAAGAGCAGATTACATTCTGCATCATAAACCCTTTTTGCAGCTGTTATTTTTAAGAAGTTTGCTTTGTAAGACACCTAGCCTTTAGAGATCCGTTTCATGTCCTGCAAAAGTAACCTTTAACTTCCAAAGTTCCCAATGTCTGATTCATTATGCTTAATAATGTGCTGATTTGCTAATAATATTGAAATTGACATTTCTATTTTCTGAAAAATATCTTTTTTTTCTTAAAACAAAGTGAAATCATTAGTACTTCCCTATTATCCCATGCTTATAACAGTAACAAAACCAATTTTTTTCAGACTTCTTCAGCAATAGCACTCTGTTTTTAAATGAAGTCTTACATAGAGCTAAGTTAGTTCTATATTTTTTAGAAGAGGACTTATTTCTTACACAGTTATTTTATGTTTTATGGAAAGTTGTAAACACTTACAGTACCTCTTCAGAGTCCTAAGGAACACAATCTAAAAACAAATTATTGTAACTTTTAAAAAAATTTTACATGTTAGCCTAATTTTAGTATGTTAATATTTATTCATTTGTCATCTTAATATCGCTATTCACAGCACTGTTGGAAACTGAGATTTTTAAGCTTAACTGCTTCTCTAGGAAGGCTTCCCTAGTCAATTCCTGTAGTTAAAGCACTCCCTACTTTGTCTTATCCTCTGTTTAAATAGCTCCACCATCATGTACTTACCACATTGTATTATAACATTTATTCACCTCTGTTCTTTTATAAACTGTGAAAGATCTTCATTTATAAACTGTGCGTGATCCTACCCCTAGAACCCAGCATGATAACAGGAACATAACCACCATTCGTTGAGTGTTTGTCAGGCACTGAGCCAAGCACTACATATAGAATATTTTATTTTATCCTCAACCTTATGAGATAGATTTAACACCATTCTACTGATAATCAAGGAGAGGATTCAAACCCATTTCAGTCTTGATTTCAAAATCTATGCTAACAGCTACACTATGCATATGTAACATTTCAATAGATGTTTTTAAAATAAATAAATGAATGACCTAATTAACATGAGTACCATTTGGAAAGAATCCAAATGCTTTTGATTGGGCCTTAACTGCTGATAGCTTTGGGCAGAAAGTCTAGCAATAAATAACTTGGAAAGAACAAATCTCCTTCTACTGCATAACCATTCCCTCATATAATTTTTTTAATTATTAGAATTATTTAGCATCCCATATTTGAACTAAAGCACTAAAACTCCTTTTCCTTGAATATATCAGGAGAGTCTGCATAGCTTCCCTGGTGTCATGGAATCTGCCCACTTCTGTTTACCTGTAACATAGAGGTGGCCATTCTTCATTTGCAGTTTAATAATATTAAGTATGAAACCTATTCAGGTACTACACTGGAGGTAATATTGACTAGTAATTAATACCCCAGATTCTGAAACCAGTTACTGTTAGGCAGTTTACTTAACCTCTCTGTACTTTAAAATCCTTAAAACGGGGATAAATGGGACTTACCATGTGGGGTTGTTGTAAGGATTAAATGAGTAAATGCAGCAAAGGGCTTGTTTTAATCCGTTTTATGTTGCTATAACAGAAATACCTGAGACTGGGTAATTTATAAAGGAAAGAGGTTTATTTGGCTTACAATTCTGGGACAGCTGCATCTGGCATGGGCCTCAGGCTGCTTCTACTCATGGCGGAAAAGTGGCAGGGAGCTGGCGGGTACAAGCAGATCACATGGCAAGAGGAAGCAAGAGAGAGAGAAGGTGCCAGGGTTTGAGCAACGAGTTCTCGCAGGAACTAGCGAGAACTCACTCTTTAATCCCCCTTCTCCCAGGGAGAGCATTAATCCATTCATGAGGGATCCGCCCCCATGACTCAATCAG
>NW_007727152.1:39517-40707 GCF_000696425.1 Galeopterus variegatus | reverse complement strand
ATTTGAACTAAAGCACTAAAACTCCTTTTCCTTGAATATATCAGGAGAGTCTGCATAGCTTTTCTATATGAATATATACACACACCCTGGTGTCATGGAATCTGCCCACTTCTGTTTACCTGTAACATAGAAGTGGCCATTCTTCATTTGCAGTTTAATAATATTAAGTATGAAACCTATTCAGGTACTACACTGGAGGTAATATTGACTAGTAATTAATACCCCAGATTCTGAAACCAGTTACTGTTAGGCAGTTTACTTAACCTCTCTGTACTTTAAAATCCTTAAAATGGGGATAAATGGGACTTACCATGTGGGGTTGTTGTAAGGATTAAATGAGTAAATGCAGCAAAGGGCTTGTTTCAGTCCGTTTTATGTTGCTATAACAGAAATACCTGAGACTGGGTAATTTATAAAGGAAAGAGGTTTATTTGGCTTACAATTCTGGGACAGCTGCATCTGGCATGGGCCTCAGGCTGCTTCTACTCATGGCGGAAAAGTGGCAGGGAGCTGGCGGGTACAAGCATATCACATGGCAAGAGGAAGCAAGAGAGAGAGAAGGTGCCAGGGTTTGAGCAACGAGTTCTCGTGGGAACTAGCGAGAACTCACTAGAGCATTAATCCATTCATGAGGGATCCGCCCCCATGACTCAATCAGTTTCCAACACTGCCACGTTAGAGATCAAGTTTCCACATGAGTTTTGGAGGGGACAACACATCCAAAATCCATCAAGACTTAAGAGTCACTGGCACATACTAAACTCAAAATAAATATTCAGTGTTATTTGTATTGTACTTTGCACTTTTCCTTATGTATTTGTTTAATAGTTCTCTCTGTATATTTTAAATTACACTTATTTGTATAGTTAAGCCTGCCTATACTCTTGACTACTTGATTACAATAAATAGACCTACTTACTATATCATTACAGTTTTCTGTTACAGTGTAACTAGACACGTTTGTTTCTGTAAGCTTAGAGATGATTTATTTAATTATTCATTTATTGAAAGGCTGATATGTGAGCTACTATGCTAGGTACTGGGGATATAGTCATAAGCAAAACAGTCAGACGCTGCTCTCCAGATGCTTAGAGGAGTAGTCTCAAACATAGTTTTATTTTTTTATTTTTTATTTTTTTTGTCTTTTCCCGTGTCCGGCAACGGATCGCAACCCTCAGTGTTGCCCCCGT
>NW_007727152.1:30653-38834 GCF_000696425.1 Galeopterus variegatus | reverse complement strand
TGAGCTACTATGCTAGGTACTGGGGATATAGTCATAAGCAAAAGTCAAACTCTGCTCTCCAGATGCTTAGAGTAGTAGTCTCAAACATAGTTTTAAATTTTACATCTCTGTCAATAAACATTCTTAAACATGCATGCAAAAAATGAATATTTAGTTATTTATAAGTAATATGTATGTCTCTCTGCTAGTGTGTTGTATAGATTTTATAATAAACTATAAAAAATTGAAATTAGAGATAAAGTGGAAATAAAAATTCCAATATTTGGGTGTGTTCATTCCCTTTGGAGAGTTCACTGGCTCAAAATATGAAGGGATAGACAGACGATCGGAGAAACAAATAAGAGCAAGTATGTGAAGGAAAGGTTCTGTGTGTCAGGAACCCAAATTCATCAGGAGAGCCAGAGAATGCTTCCCTAAGGATGCAAAATTTGTGACAGGATCTGAAAGGAGGCATTTGGGGTTCTCAAGGCAAAAGGATTAGGAATGGAGTGTTCCAGGAATGGTGTTTGTAGCTAAAACCATGGTGTGTCCAGGAAGATCAAAGGCGGCCAGTGTTCCTAAGGAGGCAGTGTCATAAAACAGTGTCGTAGAAGTTGAAAAAGTACCAGATCATACATAGCTTATATACTATTTGTTAAGGATTTATGTCTTAATCCTAAAATTCATGGGAAGCTCTTAAAGAATTTAAAGAAGAGAAGTGATATGATCAATAATCACCTTTCTAGTTCCACTTGGGTCATATTTTTCTTTCTGTTACTGCTAAAATCAGGTCTGAAATAGAACAGATTAACAAAGAATTTGAAGAAAAAGTCTTATGTAGCAAATTATTGCTTTCCACACTAAAAGTAATCTTATAATAATCATGCTGTGAGATTTTGCAACAGTAAAAAATAGTGTATTCTGAAAAGGAAAAGTAAGACAAGGGCAAATTAAAATTGAAAATGTTTCTCTTATTTTCAAGCAGCCTTGAATACAAAACCCAGGAAGCAAATCAATGTCACCTACCTTTAAACTATGTTCTCTCTTCCGCTTACAATGGTTAGTACTTCCTTGTGAATATCTTACTCTGGTTGTTTTAACTCTTTAATCAAAGAAAAATCCAGACCATAATTTCAGTAATGATAAAAACAACAATAATGATAGTAACAACAGCAAGAACAGTTCACATCTTGGCTCAGTTTGGAGCACCTTACATGTTTATGTAATTTAGTCTTCACAGCAACTCTACAAAGTAAGTACTTTTGATATCCCATTTTTATCATCAAGGAGCTCTTAGGTGATAAGAGCCAGTGTGAATCCATACTCTTATCTACTGTGTTATACTTTCTCCCATGGGCTACTCTGTAGGGCAGTAATGAATAGTATAAAATAAGCACCAGAATCACTGGCTCATGGGAGATAAGCTTGTCCCTTTGGATGGGGGGAAAAAATCAAAGCTTAAAATGATTTTAATATGAGGGACAGGAAGTTAATATTAAATGCCATCTTTTTCTTGCTACATAGTTAATGCAGTACTCTGTGATACATAAGATGTATATATCTATTATATGGTTTCTGTCATACATAAGATATATAAGTGTTTGTAGGATCTGAATGATACAGAAACCCACAGAAATGTAGTTTCTGTTTCCTGGAACCTATACCTATCCAAATGACTATTTAAAAAGCAGTTATAAAATAACAATTTTATTTGTTAAGGATAAAGGCTAGAGAAATTCAAAATTAGAAAAGATTATTGTTAGTTATGTTACCAAAAAGAACACATAAATTTGAACTTTGTCCAGTTCAACTAAGCTGAAGAAGAAAGTGGACAACCTTATTAAAATCCATTAAGAGGTGACTGCATGAGCAAATGCACTAAGGTTGTAGGAGTGTGGAGGATAGTCCGAAACAATGAATAGACTGATCTAAGGACAGAAAACTAAATTCTGTAATGTAATTGGAAATGAGATTGTAAAAATGTGGTTTTATACTGGGCCCTCATTGCTTAACTAAGGAGTTTCAAATTTATCCCAGGAAATGGGAGAGGTATTGAAAGCTTTTGGAACAGAAAAAATAAAAATGTTCATCTAAGAAAATAACATGTAGGCAGAAATGAAGGGGAGATACTTCAGTTAGAGAGGTTTTAATTAGGAAATAGTTGCAATAAGGAAGATATGAGGTAATAAGAAGTGGAATTGGGGTGGCTGTCTTGAAATGAAGCTGAAGAAGTATGTTTAACATATATCTCAACGGGAGAATTGATAGAACGTTATGTCTAATTAATCATGGTGGTTAATATTTATACTGCCAGGAGTAAATGAGGCTTTATTCATTGTCTTTGATAACTTATAGGTGGTGATTTTTTTTATCCCCTGTATTTTTACATTATAACTGAACTGCAACCAAAGTTTTGAGATGTGATAGTCTAGCATTTTATAAACTCAAAACCATCTCATGATGCTTTGTTTAAACTGTAATGAAAATCTGAAAGGCATAAATGAGATCAAATCAGACCCAACTCAACATAGTATGCTTAATCAATGGCTGGCATTGAAGAAGTTCTCTTTGCATAACTCTTGAATTATTGCCACTATTAGCAGGTGTTGGAATGAAATGCGCACTGCAGTATTGAGCCAATAAAACTAAAATGTGTTTTGTAGCAAACTTGAAAATTTTGAAAGACCTATATTTCCTTTAAAACTGAGGAGTTTTAATACTATAACTTTAAAACTAATTTCTTAAATGAGGGTTCCTCAAAAAGATTCATGGAAAGATTCATATTTGAAGTACCCTAGTAGTATTGTCTTCATAATATTGTCTTCCACTGCTGTATGTTGTAAGAATTCTCAGAAGCAGATCCTGAATACTTCATAATATGTAACTTAAAAATGTTTACAAAATGTTACATTTTGATCAATCTGGATCTTGTACCATATACACAGAAGATATTTAAAAATATTTCATGATTGAATTTAAAACTATAATTTAAGTTGAAAGACTAAAAAAATTATTCAATTTTATTTTGCAGTGATCGGCATGTTGGTAAAATTTATTCCAAATGTTCTTCCTTTCTGGATTATGTCAGAAAATGTCTAAAGAAACTTGGATTGGATGAGTCCAAGGTCAGTATATGATTACCCATTATTTCCATAAGACAGAATTTCTATGGGGTGATGAATTGAGACAATACAAAATAATTTGCCTTCTACTTTTCTCATTTGTAAAAAATGTAAGTTATATTGAAACCAAACCTCCATTATCTTTATTCTAATTCATCTTTTCTGTCAACGTAAATTGTTTACTACCATGCACCTCCAGAGAGATTCCTCTTTTAGTAGGTTTATTGAGTTAAAAATGTGCTAATTAACAAATCAAAATAGACTTAAAAAGCAAAACAGCAGTACAAATGGGAATTAGAAATAAAACAAGAAAGAATGATTTTAATTTTGAAATGCATTTATTATAGCTCGTATAACTAATTAAAATTAAAAATGTTAAATTCAAAAAGCCTTTGAATGGGAGAATCCTAGAAAGTTGTAACATCATCTGATCATCTTATCAAGCTGATAATTGATAACATATTGCTGAAGGCAGATAGGTAAGCTGATTGCTTGATAGTAATAAATGTTCTAATATGGAGGAAAAAAATATGCTATCAACATGATTCAGATGAGTCCCAACTGAAATAATAAATTAAACTTGGATCACCCTGGTATTTTGAATTGATTATAAATTCAAGCAAAGAATAAAATAGGTCGTTAAAGGAATGAAATGGATTTCTTGAAAGAAACAAGTTACACAGACATGATTTAGTTATATTAAAGCTAAACAGTTTTATTATTTATCGCACCAATTATCCATTTAGTCCCCAGTTGCTTTATTACTTAAAGCAGTTGGACTGGTACTAATCAGTTTCCTCTCCTATAAATGGTTATAAAAAAGCCATAGGATTTAGGAAGGATTAAATAAGGTATTATACATAACGTTCTTAACACCATGTTTGTGGTAGTAAATGCTGACTACGTTATGCACTTCTTATTTTAATCTCTGTCTATGTACTACTAGTAATAACACAATTGATATTCTTATAAATATTTCTATTTAGTCAATAAACCAAAGGCTGTCCTAGTCTTGCATAAATGAATGAGAATAGACACTGTTATTACTAGTTATTTCATTTCTGGGCTTTTTTAAAAATGTTTTTAGTACATGAGACTGATTTTCCTTCCAATTAGTCTTAATTAGTACATATCTTTGGCGCATATCTCATTTCATGTCTCATTTCATGTTTAATATCAAGAACAAAAACCTAAGCATTATTTTTACAAATAAAAAGATATGGTTTTACTTAAACTAAAAATGTATTAGCCTTTGCCAGAAACCAAACAGTAAAAATGCAGAAAGATTATGTATCCTTGATTCTGGCTTTGTCTTCCCAGGTTTGTTTGTAATGATAACCATTGTAAATGTTTCTTAATATATTTATTACTATATAACTAATAGAACATTAATAATAGTTAATATTTACTGAGCACTTACTATATGATAGATATGATGCTAAGAACATCACAATATTATCTCATTTACTCTTCCCCAAAACATTTGATTCAGATAGCAAAAGAAAGCTTGGAAGTTGCCACTCAGTTCTAACAAGTAAAAAGCTAAACAAACAAAAAAATCCACAGTTTTAAATCTATTACAGACATGAGGTCACAGGGCAATCCATGGCTCCCAAAATTGTAGAGAGAGATAGGTAAATACATAAAATCACAGTTTACCTGAGCAGAAACCTATGAGCAGAAACTTCCAAAGGATGGTGCTTCCCAGTGCCAGGGAAGGTAAACCTGAACTGTAGTTGACAAATTATTTGAGGCTCAGTATGTATAACTCTGAGAATTAAAAACTACAGAGGGAACCAGTCACAGAAAAGCCTTCACACATTTGTGAGTTTTTACTTCCATGAGCTCAACCTGGTTCTGGTGAATATCAGAGAAAAATCCCCTTATGCTTCCAGAAAGGGGAAGGGAAAAGTAAGTATTTTGAAATATGCCAGGGCATTTTATTCTTAAGAATATCTACCTCAGGGGAAATTACTCAATTAGAGCCTAACTTGCTAGGGTTTTATTAGAGCCTAACTGATCTGGGGAGAAGAAAATACCTACTTTCAGCAAACTCTAGCCATCTGTCCTCTCCACAAGGGGGCTAAAAATACTGAGAAGCACTGGTTCGGTTCATACTCCAGAGGCACAGGTTCACTAAGAGACTGAATCATAGGACTATAAAATGCTTACCCCATATCTAAACCTTGCCACACTGCTAAAGGCCTATTTACATCAGTTCTTTTTACCCAGTACATTATGTCTGGGTATCAAGAACAAATTACAAGGCATACTAAAATGCAAAAAAAACACAACTTAAAGAGAAAGCACAAGCATCAGAATTAAATTCAGGTGTGGCTAAGATGTTGGAATTGTTATATCAAGAATTTAAAACAACAGTGATTAATATGCTAAAGGTTCTAATGGATAAAGCAGACAGTGTGCAAGAACAGATGAGCAGTGTAAACAGAGAGATGGAAATTCCAAAATAGAACAAAAAGGAAATGTTAGAGATCAAAAATACTGTAACAGAAAATAAGAATTCCTTTTATGGCCTTATTAGTAGACTGGACACAGCAGAGGAAAGAATCCCTGAGCTTGAGGATGCAGCAATAGAAAATTCAAAAACTGAAAGGCAAAGAGAACAAAGACTGAAAAAAAGAACACAGTATCCAAGGATTGTGGGATGTCTACAAAAGGTGTAACATACATATAATGGGATCACCAAAAGGAGAAGAAAGACAAGAACAGAAGAAATATCTGAAGCAATGACAGAAATTTCTCCCAAATTAATGTTAGACACCAAACCACAGATCCAGAATGCTTAGGGAACACCAAGCAGGATAAATACCGGAAAAACTATACCAAGGCAGTTTATATTCAAACTACAGAAAATCAAAGACAAAGGAAAAATTCTGAAAAAAGCCAGAGGGAAAAAACACCTTACTTATAGAGGAACAAAGATAAGAATTACACAGGCACATGTGTAGTTCCTTTGATGTGGTCAGGTGGGCACTGGATTTAAGAGTTTGGGCAAGCTTTAAAGAGAGTCCTAGTTAGAAATCAGAAAGTGTGTGGGCTTTTTCCCAGGTGAGAACCCAGACATGTTTATGGGTCCCCAGAAGTCTAACCAAGGCAGCAGGCAAATCATCCAGTAGAATTTGTCCCAAGCACTATTCACACCCTTGTCTTTGCCTCTGCTACCCTAATTTTATCAGTCTTCTAACATAGCTTAATCTTCAGACTTTAAATTTCTATTTTTCCCCTTCTTTCAGTTTTTAGTGTTTATTTGTTTACCAGCTGGAGATTATGCTACCTGTATATGATGTTTCTCGGATTCCCAGCAGAGTTTTGGTTTTGGGGGGGATTTTGTTTGTTTGTTTGTTTGCCTGATTTATTTCTTCTATTTCTTTTCTTTTTTTTCAATTTTTAAAAATAAATTTTATTATGTATATCTAAGGTATACAGCATGGTGTTATGAAATACATTTCAATAGTAAAATGGCTACTATAGTGAAGCAAATTAACATATCTGTCATCTCACAGTTACCATTTTAGCAAAATTCCTGAATACCTGCATTTATTATTATTACCTATAGTCCTTGTTGTACATTAGATCTCTAAACTTGTTCATTCTACATATCTGCTACTGCTTAACCTTTTACCTACATTTCACGTTTCCTTCCCCCACCTCACTCCTAGTATCTAATGATTGTTTTGTCCTCTATTTCTGTATATGTGACCTTTTTTTTTAGATTTCACACAAAAGTGAAATCATGAAATATTTTTCTTTCTGTGTTTGGCTTATTGCACTTAGTGTAATGTCTTCTAGGTTCATCCATGTTGTGGTCAGTGGCAGGATCTCATAGCTGAGTAATATTCATTGAGTATTTACTTATATACCACATTTTCTTTATCTCTTCATCTGTCAACAGGCACTTAGGTTGTTTCCATATCATGGCTATGGTGAATAATCCTGCAGTGAACATGGAGGTGCAGATATCTTTACGAAATGGTGATTTCATCTCTTTTGGATATATACCCAGAAGAGGGATTGAAGAGTCCTGATTCTTTTTTTTTTTTCCTTTTTGTCTTTTTTCGTGTCCGGCAACGGATCGCAACCCTCAGTGTCGCGCCCATACTGGACCGGGACCGGCAACAGGATCGCAACCCTCGGTGCTGCGTCCGCACCTCGCTCAGCCAGTGAGCGGGAACCGGTCTGTATGTGGGATCCGAACCCTCGGTGGGAGCGCTGCCATGCTCCCAAGCGGCGCAATGTAGCAGTGCGCCACTGGGCCGGCCCGTGGAGTCCTGATTCTTAAACCCCCTGTTACCCCCTGTCATGCCTCCAAATTTTGTCTCCATTAAGTCTTCATCACTTTAGAATATGACCTTGAATCCCTCAACAACTACACTTGCATTACTTATAGTATCTTATGAACGTCCCATGATTTCTTAATCTTGCCTCAATAACAGTGGAGAACTTTTTACTGAACCCCACTTTAAACTCATACCTTCTGTTGTTCCACAGGTCAAGAATGAGAAACTACATTATAGAAAGATTGGAAAAGGTATTGATTGAGGACGGGCCTGAGATCCAAACACTGACTTGTTGGATCTCTCCTTTGGATCTTTTCATTTTCCCTTTTCATCCCTATCAACCTAACATCACAGTTCATTTTGTACAGGTGGCAAAGCTATCTAGACTCTGTCTACTCAAAGTATAGTAAGGACCAGCAGCATCCAGGAGAAATACATGACCTTGGGCTCCACCCTAGAACTACTGAGTCAGAGGTCTACATTTTAACAAGATCTAGGTGTTTTTATGCACCCTAAAGCTTGAAAAGGGCTGTTCTATACTAGGCCGATCTCTTTTCATACACACCCAAGGAATTTGTTGTCTTTTTTGTTTTTTTGTTTTTCTTTTTGGTTTCGGGGGGGCTTTTTTGGCTGCTGGCCAGAATGGAGATCTGAACCTTGACCTTGATATTAGAACACCATGCTCTAATCACCTGAGCTAACCAACCAGCCCTTGTTGTTATTTTTTTTTTTTTCCTTTTTTTATCTTTTTTACTGACCGGTAACGGGATCGCAACCCTCGG
>NW_007727152.1:28561-30006 GCF_000696425.1 Galeopterus variegatus | reverse complement strand
CACATGGGATCCGAACCCTCGGTGGGAGCGCCGCCCTCTCCAGTGCGCCACCAGGCCGGCCTTCCCTTGTTGTTATTTTGATGTCATGTTTTTCTCTCTCGAATTATATACCCTTGAGAGCTTTTTTTTTTCTTTAATAGGGTTACTACTGATGTATTTTTATGCCTCATAATATAAGCCAACTCAAATTATTCTAGAAAATAAGCATATTATTAAGAAGGTTTTATGTATATGATTGTATAGATTTGAAGCAATTAAATTTGAAAAAAGAAGGGTTACAATTATACTTTCAAATTGTGATCAAAAACATTATGTCAAAATTATATGCAAACCCTAAGCCTAGTAACATTTAATGCCAAATGCACAGAAGATAAAAGGATATTTCCATTAAGCAGTAGAAAAGTCTCACATACTATGAGTCTAATTCTGTATAAGAGCAGCCACATTGCCTATAAAAATTGTCTTTATTCTACCAGCTAATCACAGAGAAATATTAGATACCCTAATATCCCCTGGCAACCAATAGCTCTAGGGAGTAGTAGAAGAAATTATCAAAGAACAGAAACAAATAAAGGAAAAACACATTACATCTTTTATTTATTTTCTTTATTTAAGGAGGAAAAATAAGAGCTGCTGAATTGTCTTATTAATACTACTGTTAAAATAGAAGAAAACGGTAATTTTAATGTCATTATTTTAGATTATTAAATTATTGAAGTACACAGAATCTTCAAATGACTTAATTTAAATAAAATATGTAATAGTTATATATTAATATTCATATTTACAGTGACTATTAGCTGGATATAATATTTTATATGTAGATTTTGCTGTTCAGATAGCAGCAGGTTCAAATTTTATTTTCATTAGCTAGTAACTGAACAGGTATTTAATAGAAAATATTGGAAGAACATTATGCATTTTTCTTTCATGTTAAGAAAACCTCTGTCTTATTGCCCATAAATTTCAAGCTTAGGAAGATTAGTTACATACATCATTTATAAAAGTAATAAACACTGACTCACCTTTGCTCTGTATACTTCAGAAGATCACAGTGACAATAACACTAGTCTTTTGAATAATAGCATAGATAACTTCCTCTGTTACCCTAAGAATATTAAGACTACTTCAGCCTCCTTGACATGGGCCTTGTCTTCCCCCTCTCCCTTGGCAGAAACAAGTGATGGGTCTCACCCCCTTATCCACCTACCTTTGTATTTAAGCCAATTATGACCTAGCCAAGAGTATATCAGCAGCTTCAGTCCCACCATGTAGTGAGAACTAAGTCAGTTGCTAACCCATCTTCTGATCACATATGATGTGGGGAGGATCTCTGAACAACTGTCTGTCTCTCATTCACTCATCTAGCCTGCTCTCCGTGATGTTGCAGTAAGATCCGCCTTTGCTTATCTGGACCCCCTTATACAGACCTATAAAAAAAAAAA
>NW_007727152.1:12752-28026 GCF_000696425.1 Galeopterus variegatus | reverse complement strand
AAAAGGGAAGAAAGGAAGGACTTTACAGTGAAGAAACCTGACAAACTTAGCTAAATAATCAAGGTCAACATCAACAGTGATAAGTCATGTTGATAGTATGTACCCTTGATATGATGTGAAGAACATGGAAATTTATTCCTGTAGTCTTCTTCACAGAAACCATAGCTCCAATCTATTTATGAGAAAAACATCTGACAAATTCCAGTGAAGGAACATTCTACAAAGTAACTTAACCAATACTCGTCAATACTGTCAAGGTCATCAAAACAAAGCAAGTCTGAGAAACTGTCAAAGCCAAGAGGACTAAATGCAATGTGGTATCCTGTGTGGGATTCTAGAACTGCAAAAGGACTTTAGGTAAAAACTAAGGAAAGCTAAATATAGTGAGGATTTTAATAATAAGGTATCAATATTGATTCATTAATTATAGCCAATACAGTCATGTGCTGAATAATGACTTTATGGTTAATGATAAACAGCATATATGGTAGTGGTCCCATAGGATTATAATGAGTATAACATATAGCCTAGGTGTGGTAAGCTATACCGTTCGGTTTGTGTAAGTACACTGTATGATGTCAGCACAGTGACAAAATCACATAACGTACTACTCAGAATGTATCCCCATCATTAAATGACACAGGTCTGTATGCCATATTGTAAGATGTTAATAATACAGGTCAAATATTCCTTATCTGAAGTGTCTGAGACTGGAAGTTTTTCAGATTTTGGATTTCTTTGGATTTTATTTGCATATCCCCATCATTAAATGACACAGGTCTGTATGCCATATTGTAAGATGTTAATAATACAGGTCGAATATTCCTTATCTGAAGTGTCTGAGACTGGAAGTTTTTCAGATTTTGGATTTCTTTGGATTTTATTTGCATATATATATATATACATAATGAGATATTTCGGAGATGGGGCCCAAATGTAAACATGAAATTCATTTATGTTTCATATACACCTTATACACATAGCGTGAAGGTAGTTTTATACAATATTTTTAAAAATTTTGTGCATGAAACAAAGTTTGTGTACATTAAACCATCAGAAAGCAAAGGTATCACTATCTCAGCCACCCATGTGTACAATCTCTGTTTGGCAAAAAAATATATTGCAGCTGAAGGGCCTTTGGATGTTTTTTTTTCCCTTTGTGGACACTGAATGTGTGTTATGGAGTTGAGTTTTAATTGCAGCCTGTCACATGAAGTCAGGTGTGGAATTTTCCACCTGTGATGTCATGTCAGCACTCAAAAAGTTTTGTATTTCTCAGCAGTTTGGATTTCAGATTTTCTCATTAGGGATGCTCAACCTGTAGGAAAAATGGGTATAGGGTATATTGAAATTCTCTATACTATCTTCAAAATTTCTGTAAATCTAAAACTTTTAAAAATGTTTAATTTTAAAAAACAATATGAGAAAAGCTAATGTTTGCTGAACCTTTGCTTTGTGTCAGACACTGTGCTAAAAGCTTTGTTTATATTATCTCATTGAATACTAAGGATGACCTTATAAAATGAGTGATGTTATTCTCATATTATAGATGAGGAAATTGAGACATGGGTTCTTTAGGCCAAAGTCTAGGAAATTTGGAAGGAAGGATTCCAGTCATTAAGCATAAAGCTCAACTGGTTGGAGCAGAAACATGTAAACGGACTAGAAAGTGGCCTAAGTACAAGGCTTCAGTATACAATGGGTATGTGTTTTAGAGAAAAAACAGAAAGTAATCCTTGTTAATAGATTTGTTAAGTGTATGTTAGAGGAAATTACCTTAAATATGAACATATGCCATTATTGTGTTTCTGTTGCCTTTGAATTATTCTCTAGGATATATAGTTTTATACATATGTTTTAAATTTTAATTTTATTCAAAAACTGTTTATTGAGGTACTCCCATGTGCCCCAAGCATAGTAGCAAGTTAAAATATATTTCATCACTACTTGTTGAAATTAAATAATATTAGTAGGATGTTATTGGTGATTTTATTTATGATATGCTGAATACCTATATCAGTGCACAAGGTTTAAATGAATTTAAGGTTATATTGACTTGCTTTGTGAATATCCTTAGAGAGAACTCTTCAGACATCTAAAGTTGTTTTACATTCATGTCATGTTTATTTTACTCTAGAATATGTTTGATAAGGAAAAATATTTTTTAACTATTGTTAAATTTATTGCTGTTGTTTTTTATCTTGAAGCTGCCAGAAAAAATTATAATGGACTACTACAAGAAGTATAAGCCTAGAATGATTGAGCTGGAAGCTTTTAATATGGTAAATCTCAAAGTTAAACATTAAATTGGATATGTTGCTAGACTTGAATAGGGTCCTATTAAATTTTATTATGGTGCCAATCTATGTTGTTTTTCTCTTACTGTAGAAAAACTGTTTTGGATCATTTCCTATTTCAGAACTATATTAGGTGTCAGTAATGTAATAAAGAGAACACATGGTAGATTCTCTTAAAGTATATCATGCACGGAAAGAAGTTTCAGAGTCCTTTGAACACATATTGGTCTCAATGCAGTTTTTTCACAAGCATTCCTTTTAATGAATTTCATTCTTACTACCCCTTTAAAAGCGTTCTATCACATGTGATTGCTTGTTGGATCCTACCTCAAAGTCACTTAAAGGACATTCTTTTCCTATTCTTTTCAAAAGAAAAACTTTTGATCTCTGTAGTATTCATTATCTGAAGATGTACATGGGTATTGGAGATTTGACCTATAAAAAATCTATAGATATATTTTCTTAACATAAGTTCTAAGGAAATAAGCTTGTCTTTTTTTTTTGTTTTAAAGTACCACCATCCTATCTCATTCTCTCTTTTAGTTGAAAGTTGTTCTGGCTCCTTGTATAGAGACATTGATTCTTCTGGATCGACTTTGCTACCTGAAAGAACAGGTAAATTATGTTATTTTAAAATGCATAAAAAATATCCTTATTATATACAGTAATAGGTGTCCACTTATATCTAGGATAAGGTAAATATAAAACAAGTAGGAAAATTTTTCTCGTTATATTTTTATAGTTTGAATATTCATTTCATCTCTTTCTAAACATATAAACATATGTACAACGGATGTTTTTGGCAAAGCTGCTATATTAAAGTTTATGGTCTTTTAATTATACGGTGATTACCATACATAGGTAGTGAATACAAACCACCTATATGACATATTGTGTAGTTAAAATTAATAAAGGCCAGACATAAAAGATATTGCATAAACATTTCATTTCGTAAGAATTTGCCTTTAATTTACTTTTGGATTTTTTGCCATATGCACTCTGCAGTATAGAAACTTCTTTCTGATCAAGGATCTGTTTTTTCACAATCTTATTTGTTTTGTCTATGTTGAATGACAAAAATACTGTCTTCTGGGTTACCTTTAGGAAAAATAATTTTTTGCAGATTCTACTCTGAGCTCTGGTCAAAATAAATTTTTGTGAATGTTTAAATTAAACCCATTCATGAAATCAGCCTAATGTGTCCCCTTATTATGGCCTTTAGGAAAAATAATTTTTTGCAGATTCTACTCTGAGCTCTGGTCAAAATAAATTTTTGTTAATGTTTAAATTAAACCCATTCATGAAATCAGCCTAATGTGTCCCCTTATTATGACAATTTTATTATATCATATGGGGAGCTTTTCTTCCTTCTTTTCAACAGACTACTTGGAACAAATGGATTTTAATCAATGTATGCTTTGTTCTAATTTGTATTTTTATGGAGAAAAGCAATTTTTAAATATTTAAATAATGATGTACTTTCCTAAGCAGCCAACTAACGCCAAGTTGCTGGGAAGCTTTGGTTCCCAAAGTGGGTAGGTGACAGAATCAGTACCTATATTACTAGGTACTTATTTCTCTTTTCTAAACAATTTCCATTGTCCTAAGTACAATAGGTAGGCAAAATAGAATGCACAAAGATTAATAGCTTGTAATGAAATGATAGAAATCATAAAAGTGTTTATTTTTTTAAATAAATGATATTTTATTATTATAAAAGTAATACAAGAGTACTTCAAAAAAAATTAAAAGTAACCATAATCCTATCTTCCAGCATTAACTATTAAATTTTTGGTATATTTTCTAGTTAGTGTCTCAAATATATATATGTTTTATGTATATGTATACTTATTTATATTTATAAATAATACTTATTTATACATTATTTATACTTTAATTAAAATTGGAATCAAGTTATAAATGTAATTTTGCATCTAATTTGTTTTATTTAGAATTTTTCATCTCATTAAATATGTATACTGAGGAAGATGAATAATATATCGTCATAAACTATTTAACTAATACCCATTTGTTATTTGCCACTTTCAGTTTTTCATGACCACAGCAAAGGATAACCTTGCAACTCTCTCTCTATGTACATCTTTATTTCCTCAGTATAAATGCCTGAAGGTTGGCCGGCCCGGTGGCGCACTGGATAGTGCGCCGCTTGGGAAGCGCGGCGGCGCTCCCGTCCGAGGGTTCGGATCCCACATGCAGACCGGCTCCCGCTCACTGGCTGAGCGAGGCGCGGGAGCAACGCCGAGGCTTGCGATCCCGTTGCCGGTCCCCGGTCCGGTACGGGGGCAACACTGAGGGTTGCGATCCGTTGCCAGACACGGAAAAAAGACAAAAAAAAAAATAAATAAATAAAATAAAATAAAAAAAAATAAATGCCTGAAGGTGAAATTGTAAATATTAATTTTATTCAATAAAGAAGTTTTCTTTTGTATAGTTTGTTTTTTACATAATTTTTATACTACAGTATATAATCTGACTCATCTCTCCTTTTTTTCTTCAACAAATGGGTGTATATCTAAATCATTTATCCATTTGCAGGAAGAAACTGCATGGTCTGCACTTGTGAAGTTGTTTGATCCTGTGAAATCTCCCAGATGTTATGCTGTTATTGCTCTGAAGAAGCAGCAATGATTTCAATTAATAGTTGTATCTGTTTGTGGGACCTATTCCTAAAATTGCTTTTCTAAACATTTATGTCCTGTTACACAAATATCTAAAAATCATTGCTATATATTTTAAATAAACAATGAAAATGGCTAACAGATCATAATCTTTTTCCATTGTCACAGCGTACATCATTGAAATAAGAACCCGTGAAAACACAAAAGGGTAGACCTACATTCCTGAGTTTGTATGTCAATAGAACATTATAATTTTGAGTCTGAATTTCTATTCAGTATTTGTGACTCTTGATATTTGCTACATGTCACATTTTGACTTTTATTGACTTGAAAGCAGATGAAATGTACAAATATAGATATAGTAAAATTAGTTGGTGCTGAAGATCATTTGCATTTTTTTCCACATTTTGGATGGGTTTTTTTGTATTACCAGGAGGGAAAAGCTCATATGTAAAGGGAAGAGATACCCAGGAACCAAGTCAGATATAAAAAAGTGCCTAATATAAAGCACATTTTACATTTAACACTGTTTTAATCTAAGTTACATTAGGTAATATTCTATGCCCTTAAAGGGACATGCATCTTGTAAGTGAGATATTCACTTTATGGATTCTTGGGGCTATTCTTAATAAAATAATGTGATGGGTTGGCACTCAATGGAATTACCTTGTGCTCTCTATAAAGCCAATCTGAGTAAAGCAAGAGTGAATGGGAGGAGGCCAGCACCCTGCCAAGCATGGAACAAGTTATTTCCAGTGTGGAACAATTTCTTTTCATTAGCAGAGTACTTCAGATTTCTAATGCAACAGAAGAGACAAACAGCTGGGATAAAGCTTCCTTGATGTTCAGCTAGATAGACTGTAATTTTTTCTAAAGCAGAAGCACCTGCTTTTTTAAATTTTGGAGTCCATCAACAGATGAGAAGAATAATTGTTTTGCTTTGGATTGTTGCATTAATGTTGAGTTTGCAGCCAATATATACGTGAGCGATCAGGTCCTTAGTATGGCTAGTACAATATTGGGAAAATAAGTCATTTTTTAAGCTTTTTATTCTGCGAAATTTCAAACATATTCATAAATGAACTATAAGGAATCCCCATGTACTCATCACAAACTTGAAAACCTGTCAACATTTTACCAGTCTTGTTTCATCTATACACACATGAATGTGTACCCACACACACTCCAGCTAGAGAATTTTAAAGCAAATACAAGGCAGTTTGTAATTTCTCATAAATACTTTAGTATGTATTTCTAACTGTTAGGGATTTTTTCCATAATAACATTTATTCTTGTCCCCATTCACATATCCACAATTGGCTCAAAAATCTTTCATGTCTGTTTGTTCAATTCAGAATCCAAACAAGGTTAACATATTTGCGTTTGATTAGTGTGTCTTTTAGGTTGTTTTGAATACATAACAGCTTCCTCTCCATTTTTTTTATTTCATGCCATTTTTATTTTTTTAAGAAACCAGGTCATTTATTCTATAGAACTTTCCACTTAAGAATTCATCGGATTATACCTTCATAGGGCCATTTAATACACCTACCCATCCCAAGTATTTCCTGGAAACTATTAGATCTAGATTAGATTGAGGCTATTGTGTGTTTTTGTCTTTTGGCAAACGTGCTTTATAGTTAGTGTTATGTACTTTCTATTGTGTTATCACATCAAGACTCACATCATTGTTTGGCTGTCCCACATTTAGTGATATTAAAATTGGTCAGCAGCTTCAGTTGTCATAAGCCAGATTTATCCAGTGTAAAGTTCTCCATCATCCTTCCTCTTAATGGTTTTAGCAGCCAGCAGCAGTGATTAAAAACAAAAAGAAAGAAAATAACCATGTTCTATGAGTTGATTTGTCATATTCAAACTGAATGCCTGAGAATCCTCCCAGGTTTCTATTGCATTATTTCTTGCTGAATTGCCTTTTTGTTTCAGCATGCTGTTATATCCTCATTGTTTGCTATATGAACAACTATCTCAGAAGGAGTAGAAAACCTTTCTAGCCTACTTTCTTTCCTTTCATAATTTTACCTTCTACGTAAAATTTTAAAGTCCTTCCCTGATACCCAAATATTTATAACAACACTCATTTCTCACTATAATAAAGAAAATAACTTTATTGTGTGTAAAACACTGCTTAGTATAGTGAAGTGAATACAACTGTTTCATCAGCAAGGAAATTTTGTAGTAATTTCTCTATGTTTTAAACAATTGTAAGAATGTCTGTTTAGCAATTAGTGTTTTCCATTTTTATTACAGCCAAATGTGTGACTCAGACATCTTATCAACATGAGATAACCTGTGTGGTCACACTGAGATGATAACATTTCAGCAGAAAATAAAGAAATAGAATATTTTAGCAAGACTGCAGCTTTATATGCATGAATCCCCAGTACAATGTTTGTAAACTTCCATCTCATAAAAACTGGTTCTTGAGAACCAGTTTACAGTTTAGCTAAAGAATGTGGTGCATTGGCATGAGCATCAATTCTGAAAATTACTTTCTGGGTAAACTAAAGCAAGACTCTTAACTCAGAGTCTCATGCATAAAATGGGGTTTTATTTAATATTTATTTTATAAATTTTAGTGAATGCCTACCATATGTATGTCAGTGATTATGCTAGGCATTGGCAGTATGGAGAAAAACAGGATATGTTCCTGTCCTCAAAAAGCTCACAGTCTAGTGAGAAAGGTAAATAATGAAATTACTAGTTACAGTAGTTACAATGGTCAGGCTCAGAGCTGAGAGATTCAGGATATAGGATTCTTTATGGTGTCTTCAAATTAATAGATAATGGGAGGAGGGACTCAGTAAAATTAGTACCATAGTTTAGATTTATGTGAGTTAAATTGTTTATCATTGGGTAAGTCACTGTATATTCAGTGTGCCTCAGTTTTCTCACCTGTGAAAAGAGCATGAGTGGAACTTACTCATAAAGTTGTTATGAAAATTAAATGAATTAATATGTTATTTAACTCCCCAAAAATATTTCCTAAGAAACTGTTAATAAAGCAAAACTAAGTTTGTTAGAATTCACAATAGTAACAGAGGATACTGCCTTAACAGTCTCAAGTGTCTCTGAAGGGGGATATCACAGGAGGATATTTATAGGATTTGAAGGGTCTGGGCTCAAAGGTGGAGAACTGTCTGAAAAAGTTTGTGCTGTGGTAGTTTAGGATTGCATATATAGCAATACTAGGGTCTTGAAGCAAGTCTTGATAAGTAAACTGTTGCTTGATAAGTAAGCTCTTTGCCAAAGTGAGAAGGTGTTTGTCTGTGGTAACTTAATATATGGGAATTTCCTGAAACAA
Source organism: Galeopterus variegatus (assembly GCF_000696425.1). Taxonomy (NCBI): domain Eukaryota; kingdom Metazoa; phylum Chordata; class Mammalia; order Dermoptera; family Cynocephalidae; genus Galeopterus; species Galeopterus variegatus. Next base: position 19,768 of record NW_007727152.1, on the reverse strand, counting down.
ACAATTTATTTATTGGATTACAGTCTTATCTTTCCTAGGCAAAGTTTTCTTGTAACAAACATATAAATAATGTTGACACAGGTGGTTTCAATTCTTAGACCCAATAGCTCTGTCATGCTGATGCAGATGGTTGCAGTTCTCAATGTAAAAACACTTAAATCCTGGCACAAAATGCATAGTATAATAGTTGTGTTTGTTAAATGTTCTAGAGGGACAGAAATGGGAACTTAATCATATTTATAACATTGATTTTGTAGGGAAAAAATGTGTTCTAAATTGTAATCAAACAACTTACAAATGGATTTTTAGTTTCCCCATTCAAAATTTAAAAGTGAAGTTTGTTATTGGATTAAAAAATCACATTATATACAGTATTTAGTTTTCATAGAAATTTTGCTTGGTGAAATAATGATTTTCAGAATAATATTTATTTCTAAGATAATTTCTATATATTTCCATCTTTTCTAATTTTGCGATTTCTCTATATCTATAAGTGTAAATGCAGAGGCTGATACAAAAAGGCCTTTCTACATTGCATGCACCTGAAGATGGTTCTTTGATTTGTGGTTCTAGCCACTGTGCATAATAATAATTATTACTAATATGTACTATCATTACTCCCTTTAATCATGTAAAATTATTCTAAAGCTTTATCATGAGGCATGAACTCCCATCTTTTCCTAGATGGCCATGGACTAAATTGACTACTTTTTTTGTTTATTTCCTAGCTTTCTGCTCTTCTCCATCTTTTGAAGTTTTTATTTCAGAATACAAGGAAACATTTTTTTTTTTAAAATTATTCTAAAGCTTTATCATGAGGCATGAACTCCCATCTTTTCCTAGATGGCCATGGGCTAAATTGACTACTTTTTTTGTTTATTTCCTAGCTTTCTGCTCTTCTCCATCTTTTGAAGTTTTTATTTCAGAATACAAGGAAACATTTTTTTTTTAAAAAAATCTCCCCAGCTTTAGTTCATTGTTCAAATGCCTTGTGAGAATATTGTTACCGTCAATTCTTCATAAATGTGTACCGCCCAGAGACATGCTGTTACAATAGACACAGGCGAACTGGCTTCTAATCTTAAATTTAGTACTGGTGATTCTGGAGTTAAAATTCAGGAGACCTAGAACTGACAGGAATGATCAAGGAGCAGAGATAAGGCTCCTGGAATATGTCCATTTGTACCTCCCGAAAAAGAACTCTACTACCACTCTAGCACTCTGAAACCATGTTGGATTGCATTGCCCGAAAATTATTAGGAATTTTTCTCTATCCAGCCAGCACCTAGCACAGGGTCTGCAACATAAAATGCTTACAATGAGTTTTTGCTAAATGAATGTATCAGTTATTCCCAAAATGTCCTATAGAAAGTGGTATCTGTAGGTGTCCTTCTTCATATATGAGCCAACATTGAATTTTTGCTTAGGCACTGTCCTAAGCATTTTACAGGTATTAACTCATATAGTCCTCATAACAACTCATAAAACAGGTCTGTCATTATCCCTTGTTACAGGTTAGGAAACTGGCAGAAGTAAATATTAATCTTTTCTGAAAAAATATTGCATCATTCTAAGCCTACATTATTTCTATGAACAATTTTACAAACAAATATCTAGCACACTAGCAAAACTGATGTGACATATGGGGAGGTTAAAAAATAAGAGAAAATACAGAATAGAAACAGGCCCACAGGGCTTCCATATATTTCAGTTATGAAACAGGAGATAAAGGAAAAGACTGAGAATTTTAGCAAAGAGCCGGAAACTATAAAGAAGTATCAAATGAAAATTCTAGAAGTGAAAAATAATTAACCAAAATTTAGAATTTAGTGTATGGGTTTATAGACACAGCTGAAGTGTGAGTTAGTGAACTGGAAAGAAATTCAAAAGTAAGTATCCAAAATGAAGCACAGAGAGGGATAGAAAAAATAAGAAGACAAAGAAGGAAAGAGAAAGGAAGGAAGGGAGGGAGGAAGGAAGAAAGAAGGGAAAAGAAAGGGAAAAGGGAAAGGAAGAAAAAAACCACAATAAAATGTTGAACTCTCACAAGGAAAAAACACCTATAGTTACTAAGGTGAGAAAGGGAGAAGAGGAGGGGAGTTAGTGAATAAATGAATAAGGGACACAAAGAAAAGTTATGATTTGTAATGAAGAACGTGGTAATAGTATTGATTTTTTCATCACATACTGTACACAAATATAGTCAACTGTACTCCATAAATATGTATAATCAATTATGTTTCAATTCAAAAACTAAATTGCAAAACAAAGTTTGGTAAAAATTTTTAAAGAAAAGATAAAATTAGAAAAGATAAAACAGAATTTATTGAGGAGGTATAATATACATATAGTTAGAGTCCCAGAAGGCAAGGGTAGAGAGAATGGAGGAACTAATATTCAAAGAGATAATGGTTAAGAATTTTTTTATACTGAAATGAAAAGACATATATTCAAGAAGCAAAGTTAAGGGAAGAAAAACATATCTAGGCATACTGTATTAAAACTACTGCAAACCAGAAACAACATAAAGTCAAAAAAATGGCTAGAAGTGAAAAACCACATTGCCTACAAAGAACAACTGTTAGTCCGACAATGGAATTTTTATCAGAGACAATGGACACTAGAAAACAATTGAAAAATATAAAGTGCTGAAAGAAAACAGATTTCTACACCTGGTAAAAATATCCTTCAAGAAGGAAGGTGAGACTTCTGGTCAAGATGGTGGAATAGATGGTCCCCAGCATCACTCTCCCCCACAAATCAACTAATTTACAACTATTAAAAAGCAACAACAGCCAAGCTGGGACTGCTAGATTTCAGGGAAAGAGGAGAAGAAAACTTTATGAAGTCCAGAGAGGCCACAGTGAGAGAAAGAAAAAACCTCTCTGACTGTTTCGAGCCCTGGCTACTTCCAGGCTGAAGCTGCTGAGTGCAAGGAGCAGGAGCTGGCAAAAGCCACAGCTGTGCCCTTCAGATGAAGTTGCATGGAGGCAGCAGGGGAGAAGAGGGCTTTGGTGGCCCCCAGGCACACAGGAGTGAGGAGCCACAACAACTAAAAAATGGAGCCACTCAGAGGCTGCTGAGTCATCCCAAGGGACCAGAGCAGGGGAGAAGAGGGCTTTGGTGGCCCCCAGGCACACAGGAGTGAGGAGCCACAACAACTGAAAAATGGAGCCACTCAGAGGCTGCTGAGTCATCCCAAGGGACCAGTGTACAGCCTGTCCCATCGGAAGTGTTTGCAGCATGGGCGGTGGTGGAGATGGGCCCACTGGGAGAAGGTTGGGACACAGCAAGGACAGCTGATCTGCCCCCAATCAGTATAGGACCACTCAGAGGAGACTGGTCAGGAATATAGAATGGCATGGAGTACAGTTTGATGAAAACACTTTAGGCCCAGAACCAGTGTTTCTACATAACCCAGGTGTATTGGATTTCACTAAACCTGGAAGTACCTATAAAGTCAACTATTAAAACCTGAGCTGCACAAAAAGCCTTCCCCAGGGAATGAACAGCAAAGCAACAATTTATTTCAACCACAGAGCTCAAGAGCTCCTGGTTCCTACAGGAAGTTCCCCCACTTTAGAAGTAAGCAAAGGACAACAAATTAGTTCCAGCACAGAGTTTTAAGTGCTAGGAACAGCAAATAATCCAACACAGAACTGAAAGAAAAAGCAGAGTACCCACAACTAGAAACAAAGTTTCATATTAACTAATAAAGGTCTCATTTCACTAAAGAACACCTATAACACATAGAAGGACTGGAAGTCCCCTGGGCTACCAAGCCAGAAAGCGGGGACAACCAAGCACACTGCTAGCACCATGGGGCCCAGGCGGGTTCCAGAGGTATGGAGCTGTGGACCAGGCCCTACACCCACAACCAGGCATACTGCCAGTGGCACGGGGCCCACCTGGGGTCTGGAGACATGGATCTGGGGACCAGGCCCCCTGCCTGCAACCAGGCACACTGCTAGTGCCACAGGGCCTGCCCAGGGTCCTGAGGTATGGAGTTTGGGACCAGACCTCCTCCCACAACCAGGCACACCGCCATCTCCACCACCAACTAGGTAAGGAGCACTCCCAAAATATCACCTCCATGTGGGTGGCCCACCACAGCCACCACAATAACCATGGCTGCCACAAAAGCAGCTAGATGCCACAACCACCATGCAGATGGTCCCCCAGCCACTGGAGTGCATTGACACAAGGAGAATAACCAGCAGAAACCAAAGAAATAAGATGTCTCTCTTCACAAAGCTCACTGCAGAGTGACAGAAGAAGCATCAGCTCTATGATAATATTGGGGGACCTGAACACACCTCTCAGCATTGGAAAGATCACATATACCAAGAATTCCATGAAGTGTAAATTAAATATTTGAATTCAAAAAACAAAGATTGACTTATTAGAAAAATAAAGTTCAACAATATGCTATTTAGAAGAGACATATCTAATACCTGCTGTACCGTACATCCGCCTTGTAAAGAATAAGTATGATGTGCAACTATATATATGCTAGTAATATTGATTTGATCAACCTATGTTAACGTTGAACCCCAAAAATATGTATAATCAATTATGATTCTATAAAAATTTAAAATATATATACACACACATACACACACACAAAGATACTTCAAAAAGTTCCATTATTCTAAAGTGTAGAACTACATGCAGTCATCCCTCAGTACCCACAGGGACCCCCTGTGTTACCAAAATCTGCGGATGCTCAAGTCCATTGTATAAAATGGCTTAAAGAATAAGTATGATGTGCAACTATATATATGCTAGTAATATTGATTTGATCAACCTATATTAATGTTGAACCCAAAAAATATGTATAATCAATTATGATTCTATAAAAATTTAAAATATATACACACACACATACACACACACAAAGATACTTCAAAAAGTTCCATTATTCTAAAGTGTAGAACTACATGCAGTCGTCCCTCAGTACCCACAGGGACCCCCTGTGTTACCAAAATCTGCGGATGCTCAAGTCCATTGTATAAAATGAGATAGTATTTGCATGTAGCCTATGCAATCCTACTGTATACTTTAAATCATCTCTAGATTATTTATGATACATAATACAATGTAAATGCTATGTAAATAATTGTTATACTGTATTTTTTTTGTTCTTTCTGAATATTTTCAATCCTTGATTGGTTGAATCTGAGGATGTAGAACCTGTGGATATGGAGGTCCAACTGTATACAAATGCAGTACCACATTAAATTTATACTCCATTTCATAAGCCATTGTCCCTCACTATATGTGTAATAGTTTTTTCCCAGGAACGTGTGTATAAGTTAAATATTTTTAAATAAAATCATATTTTGATTGCTCTAAAAATTAAAGAAAATCAAGGTGAAATAAGGACAGCTTCGGACAGAACAGCATTTTCAATAGCAGGTCTGCACTAAAGGAAATAATGGGTATTCTTCAAGCAGGAGGGAATGATTTCAGATGGAGGATTGTAAATGAAAGAAGACAGGAAGACCAACAAAAAGGTTAAATAACACATAAATTCAGGTGAATATTGACATATAGAGCAATAATAATTTCTTGTGGTGGTTATGAGATATAAACAATTTATCAACACTGGTAGCATATAAGAGAAAGTAGTAAGTGCAATTAAAGTGTTCTTACAAGGTAACAAGGTCCTTGTATTGTCTAAGAGAGTAATAGTGAAAATAAATATCATACTTTGATAAGTCAGGATTGAGTATTTTAAAATGCTATGGTAACCATTAGAAGAATTATTTTAAAAATATGATTTCCAAGATAATAGAAGGAAATAAATGAAATATTTTCAACAGGGTCACCCCAGAGTGAGCAGAGCCCTGTGGAAAAAAAATTCTTATGTAGGATTCCTGTCTATATAAACAATGTAAGTAACCCCAGATTAGCCTGTTCACACCACTATGGCTGCCCAGTCTCTCAGGGTCCTATGGAAGAAATACAATGCCAGCAAGAAGGAACAATCTGCTTACCTGGCTGAACCTCTGGTATTGTGGCCCAGCTGTGGGCCACAGATTGACTTTTTAGGAATATGTCTTAGTTGGGAGACATCTGATTGAGCCCACACATAGGATAATAGCAGAGTGAACCAAAGGGGAAGAAGGGGGAACAGGACCCAAAAGGTTTCAGTTTGGACTTGGGTTACCCTGCCCACATGGCACTGTCAGCCCAGATAGTCACGGGCACCAGAGAGGACACCAAAGTGCAGGGACCCCTGAGGTGTGGAGCCCAGAGAGAAAAAGAAACATAGAACAGGTAGGTTATATAGAAAGCAAATAGTAGGATGGTAGACTTAAATCCAGATATACCAAGAATTCCATGAAGTGTAAATTAAATATTTGAATTCAAAAAACAAAGATTGACTTATTAGAAAAATAAAGTTCAACAATATGCTATTTAGAAGAGACATATCTAATACATAAGGGAACAAAAAATTCAAAATCAATAGGAAAGAAAAAAGCATATTTGCAAGTACTCATCAAAAAGAAGCTGTATCAATATCAGACAAAGTAGAGTCTAACATTTTAATTAATATTGAGCAAAAAATATTCTAAAAGATAAAGAGAGTCCCTTCATAATGAAAAATGTTTCCATTTCCAGGAAGACATAATAATTGTTTGTAATAAGTTAATAACAATCTCAAAATATGTAAAGCAAAACTTAACACAACTACAAGGAGAATTAGGTAAATCTACAATCATTCTGAGAGTATTTTCATGCTACTATTTATCAGATGGAAAAAGCAAGCAAACAAAATTGTAAAACTGACCTAATGAACAAATATAATACACTGTACACAAATGCTACAGTATATGATTTTTTAAAACATGCATGCTACTTTTAAAAATTTGACTATGTGCTGGGCTTTAAAGCAAATTTCAATAAAATTTCAAAATATTGAAATTCTATAGAATATATTCTGTGACCACAATATATTTAAGCTAAAAAAAATTGTTTTAAAGGTAAGTAGAGAATTCTTATTTGTTTTA
>NW_007727152.1:8049-12085 GCF_000696425.1 Galeopterus variegatus | reverse complement strand
CAGAAATGAGAAAGGGAACATCACTATAGATCCTACAGAAATTAGAAAGGTAATAAAGGATATTATGAACAACTTTGTGCCAATAAATTAAAAAATTTGTATGAAACAGAAAAATTTCTCAAATACAATACGCCAAAACTGCCTCAAGAAGAAAAATAAATCATGAATAAATATATGACTGTTTAATTGAATCTGCAACTAATCCTTTACTTATTATCTATCTCTTAATAAAAGTACTTTGTAGATGTTACATATAATTTAATCACTGTTAGTTAGGTTCTAGGTGACTTAAGACCATGCTAGACAGTTAAGATTGGGGAGAAAGATTTAAAAACTGTGACAATTCCTAATCTTCAAGAGTTTATAATCTAGTCAGTGAAACATATATAGGAGGTATATGCAAGAGTTAAAATTTAGATAATGACTTTTGGGAGAAGAGGAGAAAGAAAAAGTCACTACATTAACACACAATCCTTTACCGTGAACTATGTCCTAGAACTATTCACTTCTGTCCCATTCTCCTCATTAATTATAGTTTCCTTTAGGTTGTTTTTAAATGTGTTCGGTATAATGGCTTGTTTTCATAGAGGAAGACTGCTTAAGAAATAATCTGCTGTATGAAATATGTGCTCTGGTTAAGCTGTGACCAAAGGAACTCCAAGCCTCCCCAGATGGTTTGTATTTGGCCAGTGATACTACTGGCTGCATGTATGGGAATTTGTTAGTTGATATATTTATCTCAATGGATTCCCTCATTAAATTTGCAGATGTTCTGTAAATGGAAGACCTTTTAAAAAAAATTTGTACTGCTTTTATTAGAATTTTCCAATGCACAATCCAACATAAAGGAATTAATACATTTCAGCAGCGAACAAAGTAGCATGCATTTCAATTTCATTGGAGGAAAAGACTTTAACTCGTATTAAGATAGTCATGATTGAACATGCTGAATTTTAGAAAAATCAAAAAATTAAGTAAATTTCAACTTGTTGTTGACCATGTTGCCTTCTGTTTGGTCGATGTGGGATTTTATGTGTATCAGCTAATCATGTTGAACTAAATATACACATATCCTGAGTTAGCTTCCCTCTCAGGAAAAAAGCTAGTCTTCTAATACTACTGCAATTCTTCTAAGAAAAAAATTATCTGATTGGTGGTTTTTCATCAAGAAAAATACTCAAATAACTTGTTTCAAAGGAAATATAAAACAATTCCAGATGCCATTTGATTATACCAACAGACATTTCTATTGTTCTTGTGGCTTCNATTCCATGAAGTGTAAATTAAATATTTGAATTCAAAAAACAAAGATTGACTTATTAGAAAAGTAAAGTTCAACAATATGCTATTTAGAAGAGACATATCTAATACATAAGGAAACAAAAAATTCAAAATCAATAGGAAGGGAAAAAGCATATTTGCAAGTACTCATCAAAAAGAAGCTGTATCAATACCAGACAAAGTAGACTCTAACATTTTAATTAATATTGAGCAAAAAGTATTCTAAAAGATAAAGAGAGTCCCTTCGTAATGAAAAACGTTTCCATTTCCAGGAAGACATAATAATTGTTTGTAATTAGTTAATAACAATCTCAAAATATGTAAAGCAAAACTTAACACAACTACAAGGAGAATTAGATAAATCTACAATCATTCTCAGAGTATTTTCATGCTACTATTTATCAGATGGAAAAAACAAGCAAACAAAATTGTAAAACTGACCTAATGAACAAATATAATACACTGTACACAAATGCTACAGTATATGATTTTTAAAACATGCATGCTACTTTTAAAAATTTGACTATGTGCTGGGCTTTAAAACAAATTTCAATAAAATTTCAAAATATTGAAATTCTATAGAATATATTCTGTGACCGCAATATATTTAAGCTAAAAAAAATTGTTTTAAAGGTAAGTAGAGAATTCTTATTTGTTTTAAATTTTAGAATTATACAACTAAATAACTTTTGGATCAAGGAAATCACAGTGGAAATCAAAATATTTTGAAGTGAATACTGATGAAAATTAAATTGAATTATAATGACAAAATTTCACATGCACACCAGTGGGATGAACTAAAACCATGCTATAAGAAAAACATTAGCATTGAACATATATATTCGAAAAGAAAAATATTGAAAGTTAAAAGATTAGTAGTGAGAGAAAAACACACACCAAGGTGATTAGCACATCTAAAAGTTGCTTCTTAGATGACTAATAAAAGTGACACAACTATGGTAAGGCTAATCATTAAAAAAGGAGGAAGAAAATTCAAATAACCAGTACCAGAAATGAGAAAGGGAACATCACTATAGATCCTACAGAAATTAGAAAGGTAATAAAGGATNATAAAACAATTCCAGATGCCATTTGATTATACCAACAGACATTTCTATTGTTCTTGTGGCTTCAGAATACACTAATTTTAGTAGATGATATAATTCTGTGTAGATAAAACTCTGTGAATAAAGGCATGAGACAGATTTTAAATCACAAAAAAGTATTAGTGCTCTATTTTCACATACTAATTCAAAAGGACAGAACTAAAAATCAAATAGAATGTATAGGATGTTAAACATTTTTCTATGTATACAGTATACAAACAATGCCTTTAAAGAGTCCATATTTACAATCACATTACCAGATCATACTAGGTTTAGGATGTTCAGGAAGCCATTCCTTAACAAAAGTCTAAACTGCACTGAAGAATATTTTTAGAGATTTTGAGGATCAACATTTAAAGTGTAAGAACTGAAAGCTTTCCTGAGATAAGCTATTTCTTGGATAACTTTTCTCTTAGTAATAGCAATTGTTAGTAAAAGCAACTATTGCTTATCTTGAGGATAATTAGGTTTGAAGTTCTTTAAAAATATGCTTTATATTTTAGATCTCTAGCACAGTTTCAATATTCACTTTTGCTAATGAGATTATTCATAATGTGTTTTCATTTTAATTCATTGGTTTTAAATGGTCGGAAAAGAAAGGATTTCATTAAAATTGTTGCCATTAGCATAGTTTCTACAATTAAGATAATGAAACAAAGATAAGTCAACCAAAATCTCTTCACCTTTCTTTTATTATGAAAATTAAAACTAAATACATGGAGTTTTGTTTAGTTAAGTAAATAAAGTGATGCTATAGAGCTTCTGAAGATTATAGTAGCATAGTGGAGTTATATCAAAAACACATTTAATGTATGCTCTTATTTTTAGATTCTAACCTCTCTACAAGATATGAATGCCTGAGAAGGATAGGATATGTGTTTATTGGGGCCAAAACAAAAATGCCATATTGGAAAGATGCGAAACAGGAAACCAAATCTATATAAATGTTCAAAGAACTATGTGTGTGTGTTTCTGATCAAGTAAGACATATTCAAATGTAACGTAACAATAAAATTACCTTGAATATATTCTATGAGCTGGGAACTGAGCTAGGTGTTTTCAGACTTATCTCAGTCCTCAGAACAAATTAATAAGTGTTAGCGACATAAGATCATTAATATCAAAACAGTAGTATACATCCAGGGAAGAAGCAGTAATACTTTAGAATATTTCATTCATTCGCCATTTGCTCCAGACATTTCATTGTTATCTTGAAAACATAATGACTTGAATGCCTAATATCTGCATATAGAGTTCTCTTTTGTTCTCTCCTTTTATGTATCTTTGTGGTCTCCAAACTTTGGTGGGCCAAAGAATTAAGGTATAATAAATACCATATTCAAAACAAAACAAAAACATGTAAATATACTTTCTGTAAAATGTGTACCATAGGAAATACATTAAAGAAATCTTTCAGCTGACTGTTCACAGGCTTTAAAAAATGATTCAATGATAAGAATCCTATTTCAAATAATGCATTTTGTTTTTGCTACTTTGGTTAATATATTTCGTACTTAGCTTTTATTGTTTCATAAGTATATGATAAGTTATAATCAGAACTTTGTAATTTAAAATTAGAAGTTTCAACCTGAGGGCCGGCCCGGTGGCGCACTGCTACAGTGCGCCGCTTGGGAAGCGCGGTGGCGCTC
>NW_007727152.1:0-6904 GCF_000696425.1 Galeopterus variegatus | reverse complement strand
TTTTTTTTTTTTTTTTTTTTTTTTTTTAAGTAAAGTGAGTTTAATCATACTACTCAAAAATGGAGTCTGGGGGCTAACAGCATGAGTGTCACCCGGAAGCTTGTTAAAAATGCAGAAAGTGACTCCTCTGAAATAGTTTTATTCACAGGAACACAGAAAGCCCTTCCAGGCTTCATAGTGTCTGCAGCATTCTAAAGTTGAGGAGCATGCAAATCCCAATGGCAGCCTTTCACATCCTTGCCTTAAATGGACCCACATCTTGGCTCATGCTCAAAAGGACTGTATCTAAGAAGATGAGACTTCCCTCACTTCAGTTATTACCAAAGAAAAAATACAAAGGTGACTAGAATTTCCCAGACACCCTATAACTTCAGCTGAAATTTATTAACAGGCATTAATTTAAGAAAAATTGTTAATAAATTTTGATTTTGAAATATGTTTTGCAAACATTTCTAATTGACTATGGCTGTCTCTTTTAATTATAATGTAAAAGATTTAATTCAAAAGTAAAACTTAAGAATGTGAAACTGTTTTGTATTGAGAGAGGTGTAGGAAGATGGCAGAAACTCTCTAGTGATCATCCCCTTGCATAAATAGCAATTTGAACAACTATCTGCATATGAAAATACCTTCACAAAAGCTAAGGAAACCAGATAAGAGCTCATAGTACCTGGTTGTAGTACAATAATGACAAAAGATGCATTGAAGAGGGCAAGAAAGACAGTTTTACATTACTACATTACTTCTCCCCCAACCCCAGGAAGCACAGCATGGAGAAAGATACTGTTTGCTTGAAGGAAAGAGCAAAATGAGCATAGGATTTTGCTTGGACCCCAACACTAGGCCTGCCACAGTAAAACTTAGTCCTGCGCAGACATGCACATCTCCCTACTCCAAGCTGGTACCCATGGACTAAGCCTTGAGACCCACCTGATGCCAGGGCCGCACAGCCCTAGGCTTCAGGCTTACATGGAAAATTCAATCTACAACCTGCATCACCTTAGGGCTGACTATAGCAGCCCACTCAGTGGCAGGCAGCCCTTGAAAGCACATGGCTTCTGGCAGGGCCCAGCACTATACCAGCTACAGCAGGCTCTGTGTATGCCCCAACACTTCACTGATCACATATAAAGGATCTTCCCATATAAAGCCAGTGTGTAAGGAATAAGTATCTACTTCTATAAATGAGCAGACATTGATGCACAACCATAAGGATCAAGAACAATCAGGGAAACATTACATAATCAAAGGGATAAAATAAGATGCCAGTGGCTGACCCTAAATGAATGGAGATGTACAAACTGCTTGACAAGGACTTCAAAATAACTACTTTAAGGAGCTCAGAGAGCATCAATAAAATACAGAGAAACAATTCAATGAAAGGAGGAAAACAGAAATGACCAGAATGATAAATTTAATGAAGAGACTAAAATAAAAAATGAAAATCCTGAAGCTGAAAAATATAATAAACAAAATGAAAAATGTGAAAGAGAGCATCAACAGCAGAACTGATCAAACAGAAGAATCTGTGAACTTGAAGATGGGTTATTGGAAAATATAGTTAAACGAGGAAACAGAAAAAAGGAATGAAAAGGAATAAAAGTTTATGGGATAATGGAACATCAACTAAGCATATTTTCAAGTCATAGGAGTTCAAGAAGGAGAAGGGAAAGAAAAGGGGGTAGAATGTTTCAAAGAAATACTAGCAGGAAGCTTCTGAATCCTAGAAGACATAAATATCCAGGTACAGGAAGGTCAAAAGTCTCCAATCAGATTAAATCTAAATAAGATTACCCCAGACATATTACAATCAAACTTTCTAATATCAAAGATAAAGGAGCATCCTGAAAGCAGCAAGAGAAAAGAAATAATATATAAGTGAGTTTTGGTACAGCCAACATTAGACCTCCCAGCAAAAATATTACAGGCCAAGAGAGGGTGGGATAATATATTCAAAGTGCTGCAGGATAAATTAAAAATTAAAAATACCGTACTCAGCAATGCTGTCCTTCAGAAATGAAGGAGACATAAAGACTTTCCCAGACAGTCTGCTAGTCAAGATGGTGGAATAGATGGTCCCCAGTGTCATGCTTTCCCACAAATCAACCAATTTACAATTATTAAAAAGCAATGACAGCCACAAACAGAAGAATCTGTGAACTTGAAGATGGGTTATTGGAAAATATAGTTAAACGAGGAAACAGAAAAAAGGAATGAAAAGGAATAAAAGTTTATGGGATAATGGAACATCAACTAAGCATATTTTCAAGTCATAGGAGTTCAAGAAGGAGAAGGGAAAGAAAAGGGGGTAGAATGTTTCAAAGAAATACTAGCAGGAAGCTTCTGAATCCTAGAAGACATAAATATCCAGGTACAGGAAGGTCAAAAGTCTCCAATCAGATTAAATCTAAATAAGATTACCCCAATCAAACTTTCTAATATCAAAGATAAAGGAGCATCCTGAAAGCAGCAAGAGAAAAGAAATAATATATAAGTGAGTTTTGGTACAGCCAACATTAGACCTCCCAGCAAAAATATTACAGGCCAAGAGAGGGTGGGATAATATATTCAAAGTGCTGCAGGATAAATTAAAAATTAAAAATACCGTACTCAGCAATGCTGTCCTTCAGAAATGAAGGAGACATAAAGACTTTCCCAGACAGTCTGCTAGTCAAGATGGTGGAATAGATGGTCCCCAGTGTCACGCTTTCCCACAAATCAACCAATTTACAACTATTAAAAAGCAATGACAGCCAAACTAGGGCCATTAGAGCTCAGGAGAAGAGGGGGAGAGACCTGTGGAGTTCATGAAGGTGGGAGAAACCATGATGAGAGAAAGAAACGATCATTCCCACCATTTTGAATCCTGGCCACTTTAAGACTGGAGCTGGTGAGTGCACAGAGCAAGAGCTGGCAAAAGCTGCAGCTGACAGAAGCTGCAGCTGTGCCCTCTAGGTGAAGTTGCTTGGGTGTGGCAGGGGAGAAGAGGGCCTTGGTGGCCCTCAGGCCAGCAAGACCACTAACAGGGTTCCCATGGACCCACATAGGAGCAAAGAGCCACACAACTGAAAAAAGGAGCCACTCAGAGGCCAGTGAGTCATTGCAAGGGACCAGCACATGGTCCATCCCATGAGAAGTGTTTGGAGTACAGGCAGTAGGGGAGATGAGCCCACCAGGGGAACATTGAGGCAGAGCATGGACAGCTGATCTGCCCCCCAATCAGCACAGGAACACTCAGTGGAGACTGGTCGGGAATGTAGAACTGCAGGGGATACAGTTTGCTGAAAAGTCTCAGGCCCAGACCAGAGTTTCCACACAACCCAGGTGTACTGGAATTCACAAGACCCGGAAGTACATACAGGATCAACAGTTAAAATCTGAGCTGCACAAAAAGCCTTCCCAGGGAATCAGCAGCAAAGCAGCAATTTAGCTCAACTCCACAGGGCTCAAGTGCTGGTCCCCAGAGGAAGTTCCATTTTAGAAGTAGCCAGAGGGCAACAAATTAGTTCCAGTGAAGAGTTGAAGTGGTAGGAACAGCAAATAATCCAACACAGAATTGAAAGAAAAAACAAAGCGCCCACAGACCAGAGAAAAGTTTGATATTAACTAGTAAAGGTCTTACATCACCAAAGAGTACCTATAAAACCTAGAAGGACTGAGTGCCCGCTGGGCTCCTGAGCCAAGGAGCAGGGAGGGCCAGGGTCCTTGGCCATGCCTCCCAACACCCACAATAAACTCAACGATGATGACCAAGCTGCCAAAGAAATCGCCCTGGGCTCCTGAGCCAGATCAGTGGGCTGAGGACCTTGGCCACACACCCCAACACCCATAACCAGTCCAGCAATGACCACCAAGCCACCACATGAAGCATTCCAGGCTCCAGAGCCAGGGCAGTGGAGGGCCAAGGTCCTTGGTCACAACCCCCCAACATCCACAACCAGCCCAGCAACAACCACGGAGCCACCACTGGAAATCCCCTGGTCTCCTAAGCTGGGACAGTAGGGGCTGAGAACTTCAGCCACACATCCCTGACATCTGCATCCAACCCAGCAATGACCAAACCACTGCTGGAAGCCTCTGTCTCCCCTGCAGGAATGAGGGGGATACCACAGGCCTTAACTGTGCCCCCCCTTCCTCCTTCTACCAACCTATTCCCTTTCTTCTTCTGTTCTCCACCTCCCCCTCAACTGCTCCACAACATTTTAGAATGTAAAAATATAATAATATTATTAAATATTTTTTTTAAAAAAACAGACTTTCCCAGACAAGCAAAGGAAGGATTTTATCATGACCAAACCTTGTCTTACAAGAAATACTAAAGGGAGATCTTCAATCTGAAACAAAAGCACATTAATGGGTAGCACAAAAACGTGAAAGCATAAAACACTCTGATAAAAGTAAGTACACAGTCAAATTCAGAAAATTCTGATACTGTAATTGTGATTATAAATTACTTATATCTTTAGTATGAAGGTTAAATACTATTAACAACAATAATAGCTAATATAGCTTGTTAAAGGGCATGAAATATAATAAAATGTAAATTGTGACATCAAAATTCAAAATGTGGGGAGGGAGAGTTGAGTAAAAGTGTAGTTTGCTTTTTGTTTCTGTTTTTGTTTTGTTTGCAATCAAAGTTAAGTTTTTGTCAGCATAAAATAACCTGTTATAACTATGAAGTTTTTTTGCAAGCCTCATGGTAACAACAAAGCAAAAATTTATAGTAGACACACAAAAAATAAATAGCAAGGAATAAACAGTCACAAAGGAAGACAGCAAGAGAATAAAGGAACAAAGTACCTACAAAACAACTAGTAGGCAGTTAACAAAGTGGCAGTAGTAGGTCCTTACTTATCAATAACTAAATTGAATGTACATTGATTAAATTCTGCAGAATAAAGGAACAAAGTACCTACAAAACAACTAGTAGGCAGTTAACAAAGTGGCAGTAGTAAGTCCTTACTTATCAATAACTAAATTGAATGTACATTGATTAAATTCTGCAATTAAAATAATAGAGTGGCTGAATGACAAGTATAAGCTATCTAAAAGAGACACTTCACCTGTAAGGAGACAGGGATGGAAAAAGATATTCCATGCAAATGGAAACCAAAAGAGATCAGGATTAGATATACTTATATCAGATAAAATAGACCTTAAGTCAAAAACTGTAGAGACAAATAAGGTCATTTTATAATGATAAGAGGAATCAATTCAGCAGGAGAATATAACAAATGTTTTATATATATATGCACCCAACACTGGTGCACCTAAACATATAAAGCAAATATTAATAGATCTGAAGGGAAAGGAAGACTGAAATACCATAACAGTAGGGGACTTTAACACCTCATTTTCTGCAATGGACAGATCACTCTGGCAGAAAATCAATATGGAAACGTTAAACTACACTCTATATCAAGTGAACCTAATAGACTTTTACAAACCATTCCTTCCAACAGCTACAGGGTACACATTTTTCTAAATTGAGCATGGAACATTCTCTAGGATAGAGCATATGTTAGGCCACAAAAGAAGTTTTAACAAATTTAAGGAAATTCAAATTTTATCAAGTAGCTTTTCTACCACAATGGTAAAAAACTAGAACTCAATAACAGGAGGAACTTCAGGTAATTCACAAATACATGGAAATTAAACAACATGCTTCTGAACAACAAATGGGTTAATGAAGAAATTTAAAAGAAAATTTAAAAATTTCTTGAGACAAATGAAATAGGAAACACAACATATCAAAACCCATGGGACACAGCAAAAGGAGTTTGAAGTGGGAAGTTTATAGAAATAAATGTCTGCATCAAAAGAGAAGGAACACTTCAAATAAACAACCTAACATTGCACCTCAATGAACTAGAAAAACCAGAAAAAACTAAACCCAACATTAGTAGAAGAAAGGAAGTAATAAGGATCAAAGCAGAAATAAATAGAGACTAGAAAAACAAGAGAAAAGATTAATGAAAGTGAGTTGTATTTTTCAAAACATAAAATTGACAAACTTTTGGAGAGACTAACTATAAAAAAAGAGTAAAGTCTCAAATAAAATAAAAAATGAAAAAGGATAGATTACAACTGATACAGCAAAAATACAAAGGACTATAAGAGACCATTATGAACAATTATACACCAAGAAATTGAATAACCTAGAAGAAAGGGATAAATTTCTTCACACATACAACCTACCAATCCTGAATGATGAAGAAATAGAAAAATCTTAGCAGACCAATAACAAGTAGGGAGATTAAATCAGTAATATACAGTCTCCCATATAAGAAAGGCCAGAACCTAATGGCTTTACTGCTAAATTCTATCAAACATTTAAAGAAAAACTAGCACCAATTCTTTCCAAACTCTTTAAAAATACTAAAAGAAAGGAGTACTTCCAAAGTCATTTCATGAGACCAGCATCACCTTGATACCAAAGCCAGATAAGGACTCTATAAGCAAAAGAAACTACATGGCTATATCCCTGATTAACATACATGCAAAAGTCCTCAACAAATTACTAGCAAAAAACTCAACAGTACGTTAAAAAGAACATTCACCATGACCAAGGAGGATTCATTCAAGGGATGCAAGCTGGTTCAACACACTTAAATCAATAAGTGTGATGCATCACATTAACAAATTTCGGTACAAAAACCATATGCTCATTTAAATAGATCCAGTAAAAGCATTCGACAAAACTCAACAGCTTTCCATGATAAAAAAGAAAAAACAAAACCTCTCAGCAAATTAGATATAGGATGAATGTACCCCAATATAATAAAGGCCATATATGACAAACCCACAGTTAGCATTACATTCAACAGGGAAAAGTTGAAATATTTACCTCTAAAATTCAGAACAAGACAAGGATGCCCACTCTTGCCACTGTTATTCTAAGTAG
>NW_007727151.1:467522-468554 GCF_000696425.1 Galeopterus variegatus | reverse complement strand
CCCACACACTCCCTGCCCTGCAATATAGGGCTTTCTTGTGGCTCTGGGCAGGAGGTGGGCAATTCAGAACACCTGTGTTAATAGGGTCTCTGGTTTAATGATGATGGATGTACTTGTATAAGACACAAAGCCTGGTAGGTAGGAAAAAAAAATTCTAGTATGGAAAATGACTTTTGAGCTTTAAAATCATCCACTATGGAAATGGCTCCCTTACTGTGTATAGCAGAGACTGTCGGGGCTCACTGAGACCCACAGGCTCGTCTATGTTTCCCAGCCTTCCTTGCAGTTAGGAGGGGCAGTGTGACTGGGTTTTATGCAGTGTGGACAGAGTTTGTGTGCCACTTCAAGACCTGGACCCTAAAATGCCCTGCAAGCTCTTCCTTGGTCCCTCTCTTTGCTATTTGTGTGCCTGGAGCAAAGGACTTTAAGATGTCAGAGCCACACATGATGTCACAAACTGGACCCCTGAACTCATGACTAAGAGTTGACTGACCAGTGACATTCACATTGAACTTTATGTGAGCAAAGAATAGCTTTCATTGTGTTAAACCAATGAAATTTTGTGGTTGTCTATTAACCAGAGTTAGCCTAATCCAGCCTGAGTGTGGGAGGCAGGCAAGCCCAGGGAGTAAGCGAGCTGGCAGTATGGCAAGGATTCATTCTCAGGTGCATCTATTCTCTTTGTTCTGATCTAGGAACAAAGGATGCACCTTCAACCCAGGGCATTTTTACTCTGGGAATCCAGCCAGCCTCCTACTTTCTAGCACATTTGTGAATTTCTTATTAAATAAATATTCCAAGTGGAAAAGCCCATCAGACCTAATATTGTACCCAAACTTACCTAGGGCTTACTCAAAGGAGACTCTGCTTTAAGGCTGGGTCTGAGGCAAGGTCCTTGAGAAGTAACCTGATCAAAGTTTGAATCCACATGTAAGCCAGTGCCTGGCACATATCAGAATCTCCACAAACATTGGTTGAAGGACAGAAGGATGACATCCTGATCCTGAGAGATAAGTAGGAAACAAAGTCAAG
>NW_007727151.1:450965-466521 GCF_000696425.1 Galeopterus variegatus | reverse complement strand
GTGACATTCACATTGAACTTTATGTGAGCAAAGAATAGCTTTCATTGTGTTAAACCAATGAGATTTTGTGGTTGTCTATTAACCAGAGTTAGCCTAATCCAGCCTGAGTGTGGGAGGCAGGCAAGCCCAGGGAGTAAGCGAGCTGGCAATATGGCAAGGATTCATTCTCAGGTGCATCTATTCTCTTTGTTCTGATCTAGGAACAAAGGATGCACGTTCAACCCAGGGCATTTTTACTCTGGGAATCCAGCCAGCCTCCTACTTTCTAGCACATTTGTGAATTTCTTATTAAATAAATATTCCAAGTGGAAAAGCCCATCAGATCTAATATTGTACCCAAACTTACCTAGGGCTTACTCAAAGGAGACTCTGCTTTAAGGCTGGGTCTGAGGCAAGGTCCTTAAGAAGTAACCTGATCAAAGTTTGAATCCACATGTAAGCCAGTGCCTGGCACATATCAGAATCTCCACAAACACTGGTTGAAGGACAGAAGGATGACATCCTGATCCTGAGAGATAAGTAGGAAACAAAGTCAAGGGTTAGGGGCTCGAAGAAACTGCAGTGCAGCAGGAAGGGGTGATCTGAGAATGGAGTGCTGGTAGGCCCACACTGCCTGCATTGGCAGGGAAGGGTTGCATGGTGCATTGAGCTGCCCAGAGGTATATATATTTTCAAGAGCAATTTCAGGTTCACAGCAAAATTGAGCAAAAAGTACAGAAAATTCCCAAATAAGCTTTGCCCCTACACATGCATAAGAGGCCACATGATCAATGTCCTGCCCCAGAGAATCATCAACTAACCTACAGTGACCCAGCATAATCACCCGAAGCCCATACTCTACATTAGGGCTCACTCTTGGTTTTGTACATTCTATGGGTTTAGACAAATGTATCACGACATATATCTACCGCTATAGCATCATACAGAATAGTTTCACTACCCTAAATATCAGAGGTACATTTTTACAGTGGGCACAAATAAACAACTTTGTCCACAGCTTTCTCCTAGGAGGCACTTTCCCAGTACACAGCCACAAGACCCCAACAATTCTTTAGATATCCACGTGGGAAAGGAAAGCCCATCTAGGATCCTGGCAGACATGAACAGAGCCCGTGGCTCCATTCCCAGCACTCTCTGGAGTTTAGCTTGAGGAAATAATAAGAATCCTATAGGATCAGTGATCTCACTCATTTGGACTACAGTAAATCTCTTCTATATTACTGCTCAGCCTCTGAGAATATTATATTGGGTCTCATTTTATTAAAGAATATCATGCATACCCAGAAGTCGCTATTTAATTTTTAGCTGCAAGATACAATTTTGAAAAGCCATTATCTAGAAAGTGCAATAATCAAACAATCTAATCATGAATGTTAAGCCTTCTTGGAATATTATTTTAAATGCTTGCCAGCTGGAAGCAAGAGTTGACAAAGAAGTATCTGACTTGGTTGGCTTTCTAATTTGTCAAAGCATCTACACTTTCCAACTAGATATATTTGTTAAAATATGTTTTTTCTCTGCATGATTGTTTTGAAACTATCAAAGAATGCAAAATCCTTAAACAAGGAAGACATATTTGCATTTTCTATTTGTTCCAGCCTAAGATTTAGGATTAAATCTCTTTAAGAGACACAATTGAATTCTTTCTCAGAGGAGCCAGACGGTCCACATACATCACCAATTGCCTCTGAGCTTTCTGGCTGCTCTGTGAAATCAGACTTGTAAATTTTGTGACATATGGAAAATATCAGAAAACCACAGCATGCATTTTAAGAGAGCCCAGGAAGCAGGACTTATGCTGCATGAATGATGTCTGGTAATTCGCCCATTCTTCCTATCACCCACCCTGGAATCTCTGCAGAAAGGTCAATTGGATATTTGGCCTGTGGCTGAGAATATCGGGGGTGAACCAGCTATTTGGTGGGATGTGCCACCCTCCCTGCCCAAAGGGGGTCCAGCAAGGCTACGGATCACAGAGTGGTTCCCCAGAAGGATGCTGTCTTCTTTTTTGGTCCTGAACTTTGGCACATGCAACTCCTCCCACTTGGAACACCCTTCTCTCTCTGAGAACTCCCCAGTGTGTTCCCACACGCTTCCTACCTACTCCTGTCTCAGCTCTTGTTTCACTGTCCTACAACTTATACATCTGTCTTCTCCATTGTGCATTGAACTTAGAGGCCAGGACTAGGCCTTGTTTTCTTTATATGACCTGAATTGGGCCCTCACCAGGCACGCAGCAGGCACTTGAACAGATGAATGGGTGAATGTGCCCACCGGCCTGGGGAGCCGGCAGCTGGAGTAGGACTGTGCTTAGCTCCTGGCTTCTCTTATTCATACATGGCCTTAGGCAAGATGCTTAAGGTTGCTTTCCATAGCTTTAGTTTTCCTGTCTATAAAATGGGAATGATAATGGTGCCTACCTCACAGGACATTGCAAATACTGAATGATTGATAGATAGATAGATAGATAGACAGACAGATAGATAGATGGACAGACAAATAGGTAGATAGATAGAGATAGATTGTACTTAAGATGGTATCTTTCACTAGAACAAATACTGAATGATTGATAGATAGATAGATAGATAGACAGACAGATAGATAGATAGACAGACAAATAGGTAGATAGATAGAGATAGATTGTACTTAAGATGGTATCTTTCACTAGAAAGAGCTCAATAAATCTTAGCTAACCAAGTGAACTCTCAAAACTGTGAGCTGTCATTATTAGTTATAATAATGTCATTCCAAATGGCCCAACTCCATTGAACTCCCTGCTATAGCCCTGGTCTCCATGTAAATAAGTGAGGGTTACTGAATTTACTTAGATGAGTGATTTGCTGGGAGTCACAGGGACTCTCATAAAGAGAATAGGGATTTTTTCCCCCAGGAGTCGGCTTTCCTTAGCAGTTGGAATGACTAAATAGTAGAGCTTAATCAATGTCTGCTCCTTAATAGGAAGACTGGAAACATGACCTTAATACTGCTCTCTGCCCCAACGCCATCTCTAAGGAATACTTGGACAGACCCTGGAAAAGGTGGTAAAGTCTGGACCTGGCCTTGGACAGCACTCCAGGCTCTAATGTCACTGAAAGTCCACAGACCCAAGAAGGACTCTGAAGGGCCTGGGGAATGGTGGCCAGGAAAGCAGCAAGCCCTGCCTGGTGGGAGTAACGGGGAGAAGCCTTGGCTGCCAGCTGAGGTTTATTAGTGACCTCAGAGGGAGAAATGACCAAATGTCAAACATTCCTAAGCAAAAGCGAAAGGAGCTGTTTGGAGGAAAGGGAGTGGGCATGGGTTGGGGGGTGGATAGAGGTGAATGTTGCCTTGGTCAGGGAGGCAGTTATCTCCATTCTCAGACCTGCCTTGTCCTCTAAGCAGGGGGCTGTGAACTAGGGATGCAACATTTCTGGGTGTTGTCTGGGGTGGTAGGCAATGGGAGAATAACCATCCTTAGAGCTGGGTCACCTGTCTGTTGTGAATTCCAGCTCTCTGCCTACCTGTTTGGGGCCTTTGGGTGGTCCCTTAGCCTTGCTGAGCCTTGGCCTCTCCTTTAAATGGAATTAATACAACTAAGTCATGGAGCCATTGTGAGTCACAAGTAAAATAAGGCTTGTGATATGTTCTGAGAGCTGTAATGTGATAACTTATAGCAAGCATTTTACTTATAATAATTGTATTTATGATGACTTAAAGACTCCTGGGTGGGAGGAACTGAGCCAGGTTTGGTCTTGAAGACCAGCAGCCGTGGCAGAGGTGGAAGGAGAGTCCCACCAGCTTGGATGCCCTTTTCCACACTGGTTTCTCTCCCTCCTCCTCCCACAGGCTGGATAAGACAGGCAGCACAGGATAGAGGCCGAGGGCATGGCAGCCAGACTTCCCACACGTACATCCTGTCTCTGTTACTGACTAGCATCATGGCCTTAGGCAAGACACGACCTTTCTATACCTCAGTTTCCTTACCTGTAAAATGGGATGATATTGGTGCCTACCTCATAAGAAGTTGTAAACATGGAATGGTTTATTACATGTATTATACTTAAAAATGACAGCTAACAGAGTACTCAAAAAATGTGAGCTTTCCTTAGTCATGCTAATGTCCGTCCAAATGGCCCAATTGCATTGGCCTCCCTGCTCATTCAAAGAACAGTGGGATCTTGGCAGGCCAACCAGGAAGCCAGAAAGAAGAAAAAAAAATCATTAGAAATCTCTGAAAAAAATGAAAATGTTGTCTTTCGGGGGGGGGGGGTTGTAGAGAAATGGAGTGGTTGCAGACCATGGATGCCTTGTGTGATTCAAACTGGGGTTGTCCCCCAACAATCCAGTTTGACTCCCTATAGAGGGAGTCACTGTCTTAGATCAGTGGGGCCAGCTCTGTTCTTCTGCTCCTCCAATGCTATTGCCAGTGAAGAATCATACATGTTAAGACTGGAAGGGACCCTACAGGATTACTTAGGCCAATGGGATGGTGAGGTCCCTGGGGGAGAAAGAGTTGGTTGAGGAAGTTCTGTTCTTGAGGGGGGGAAATCTATCTGCCTCCTAGGGTCAAATGCAGAGCAAAACATGGAGCCCAGTTCTGCCGACGGGAGGATTGACGATGTACTCCAGCAGTTCCATAAACCACAGTCCTAGGTCATCCAGAAGCTCATGTTTAGTAAAGGGAGGCACATGGCAAACAGATCATCTAAACACAATGTGATTAGTGCCACATCGTGGGTGTCCACCAGGTGCTGGGGGGCTGAGGGCAGGGGCATCAAGCCAGCCTGGGCATCTGCAAAAAAGTGCTTTCGAGGAGATGGTGACATTTGAGCTAAGTTTGGAAGGAGAAAGAGAAGTAAATCCGAGGGTAGGGAGAATGGAAAGACCCTGCCTGTCAGAGTGAGGAGAATGAACAAGCAGATCGGAGTGGCTGGAGGCTACAGTGCCAGAAGTAGTGGAGGCCCATGAGGCTGGAGAGACCAGGCGCCCCAGGGTGCAGGCTCTCATGGTGCTTAAAGGAAATGGAATTGAATTTGGAGAATGGGAGCCACCATTAGGGTTTTCAGCAAAGGAACTGTGCAATCAAATGTGCAATCTGGAGAAGTCACTGGGGGGCTGGCTGAGTGGCGGATGAATTGGAGCGGGCAGGCCTGGAGGAGGTTGTCCTGTCAGCTACCTTGAGGCTTGGTTTTATTGGGTCCTTGGTGAGCAATAGGACTTCCCAGAGACCTAGGGCACCAGAGTCACTATGATGTTCCACATGTGGCCACCAAACATCTACCTCCCCTGTCCGTGTTAACTATTCTTAATCATCTGGGTATTTCCCGAACCCCAACACAGCCCATGAACTTCAGGGGGACACTTGACTGCACCCCTGGGGCTGGAGGCTTAGGCCCAAGTGAATGAGCACAACAATATCCCCCTGGTCATATAGTGTTTGCTTTAAGAATGAACAAGCAATTCAATTCAGGCCACTGAGACCCATGGCAACATTTTTCTGGGGGCTCTGAAAGGTGGAATGTGCAGATATGAAGCCTGGAACTGCTGCAGCTATTTGCTAACTTGAGGGAAGGCAGCCCTAGGGCAAGGCTGGCCCATGGATATTGGAAAATATCAGAAAAACAGACCCAAGGCCTTGATGATGGGGCAAACCAGATCAAATTAAGCCTGAAGCACATCTTCCTCTTTCCAGAACAAATCTGGGGAGTTTTCAGTTACATGAGCCAATACATTCCCTTTGTTTTATAAACTTTTCTTTCTTGCTCTTCTTCTTTCAGAGCTCAGGGGCAATAATGTCTCCATCTAGAGCACAGTGGCCAGAACTGACCTGTTCTAAACATATAAAAACAAGTCAATAGGTTTTCCTCACATCATTTCAGAAAACTTAAGATTGTTTTAAATAAAAACCATTTTGCAAAGCTCTCTGCTTGGTGGGACTTGCCTCTCAAATCTGCTTCTCTGGGTCCCCCAAAGCAGTGGCGTGCTGCCATCTGCTGGTCGCAAAGCAGAACGTGCCCCAGAAAGTGGGTGGAGAGCATTATTAATGCTGGAAAAGTACTTAAAGATCAGCACTGGGAACAAAATGAAGGGGAAATTCATTCTCTGCTGATGTATATTTTTTGAGCTGTTTGAATTTTGATTGGGATGTGTTATTTTTATAATAAGAAAAAAACAGAGATAATCAATTTTAGAAGTAAAGTATTCATATCTTGTGACATTTATTTATTATACTTAGCTATTTTCATCAATCCTTAACGTTTCCCTGAAAAGCAACAACTGCAACTACCACCACCACAAAAACCCTTCTCTCCCCCTTTCTGTCTGCACATCTGGGAACACACACACAAACGCACATGCACACGCACGCCGGACTTGCCCCTACTAACTCTGCCTGCAGCAGCAACACCCTCTCCTCTACTTCTGTTTCTGGGGCCAGCCCATTTCTTACCTGTTAGACCTTCCAGGCAGAAGTCAGACCTCAGTCCTGTGTCTCTCTGCTCAGGAAACACCAAGCTCTCCAAGTCTTCTCCTTTGAGCCTCTCTCTAGGCTTGGTGCAGGAGCAGCCACAGACCCCTCTTCACCAACCCTGGGAGGGATGGGATTTAAGTTTCTTGCTCTAAAAATTCTCTTTGCAAATCCTTTTTGCCTTTTCCTAATGGTTAAGGAATTTAAGAGTTCTTTGTTCTGTTCTTGATACTACTTTAAAATGTCTGCACAGTGTCCCCTTTGGAATTTGGCATCCATTTGTGTTCATGACAACCGACACTGAGATAGTAAGAATCCCATCATAAATGCTGTTACAAATTCCTTCCTGGCCTCTATTTGAGGAGGACCTGACCAGGACTAGGAGATGGCAGCAGCCTCAGACCACCAGCAGGTGGCGCCAAATCAGCCTTATTGCTGACGCTCCAGCTGGGACTGAGCTTGGTGCCAATTGTCCCGCACCGTCACCTTCTCCCCCTAAAAGCCTCCTCCACTACAACTCCCCTTCAGCCCGCCGAAGTGTTGGCTTAGATGTTACCTTGGCTTTGGCTTCCATTCCCTAGTAAGCCCTGAAACTCACAGAGGCCCGATGCTGCCAGCTCCTGCTGGCCCCTCCTCCAGGGGTCTTTTCCTGTGCTGCCTCAGCCCTAAGGCCCTCACCACTGGCAGGGGCCGACCTGACTGGGCATTTACTTCCCTCGTGGATTTCCACAGCCATATTCTGCGCTGCCTCAGAACACCTATGACCACGCCCTCTGGAACCAGTTTTGAGTTTTCCAGGTTCTTTTGCACATGGCGTCCTGACTGTCAACAAACCTCACAGAAGTTCACCCTACAGCCAGGCCAGTTTTCCTCGGCCCCTTCCCAGCTAGTCCAGGAGCCTCTTCATGGCGTCCTGACTGTCAACAAACCTCACAGTTCACCCTACAGCCAGGCCAGTTTTCCTCGGCCCCTTCCCAGCTAGTCCAGGAGCCTCTTCCTCCCTTGAGGCACTGCTGAGGCTGCTCCCCTGTATCCCCAACACATGTGCCTTTATCGCCTGGAGCCTACAAGGCCCAGTACAATCTGGCCCCGCTCCAATTTTCTTTCTTACCCTTCTTACCCCTCTTCACCTCCACCCATGTAGGTTGGTAGAACCTCCAGTCTCTTAAAAGCCAATTTTCCCACTGTTTCGAGGTTCGTCAATTTTAGCCCATTCAGGTGCCATGTGGTACCTGACATTTTCCTCCAGTCCAGTTCTTGGTGGGGTGTCTGCTGCTGAGGTTTCCAAGGCCCACCAAGCCCCATGAATGTACCCACACCCTACGGCAGCTGCCGTCTCCCTCAGGGGTCCCCTACATGTGTGATGTTACCTTCACCGAGCAACAGCTCTGGGCACTGAGGGCTCAGTGACATGGGTGGACCCCTCTTCCCCATTCTGTGCGACCAGAATGTCCTTCCCTGTTTTGCCCGCCTCTCATCCTTTGCGAATCAGCATTAATGACCTTTTCTGTGAAACTGCCCCTGCATTTGGAACGGGAGACACTAGGCATTTGGAAGTAGGAGACACCTGTACTGGGGTGCAGCACTTCCACCTTGGCCCTGAAGTTCCACTGGCCCCAGCCTCCTTGGGCTCCCACCTCCCAAGGCCCGCTCATCTCTGCTGAGCACGGCACCAGTACTCCCGGAATCCCTCTCCTGCTACCAGAAGGGTGTGCTTCTCCACTTGCTGGCACTGTGTGACCTTGTGCAAGTTACTGAAGCTCTCTGAGTCTCTGCTGCTTCTTCTGTAAGATGGGGTTGATAATAGTACCAGCCCCACAAGTGAGATCAACAGCGCACATAAAGCCTCGCTGAAGGGCCTGGCAGGCAGTTAGCGTTCCATAAACAGCAGCTGCTCCCAACAGTTCTCTCATCTGGGTAGGAGCCACATGTGAAGACAGGAATAAATTTTCCTCAACTTCATATTCCCAGCACCTAGGAGGGTGTTTGATACACAAAGGGGCTCAAATGTTTGTGGAGTTGAAATATTTTATAAGGCTATGTTCTCACTTAGATTTTATCTTTCTCTAGGATAAAAATTACATGGCTTTTTGTCACATGACATTTTTATTGCAACAAAATATACATAAAATCTACCATTCTAACCATTTTTAACTGTACAGTTCAGTGGCATTAAGTACACTCACATTGTCATACAATCATGTGGTTCTGTTTTTGTTTTTGTTTTAATCCCTAGCAACCAGCACAGGACCAGGAATAGAAGCTGAATCTATGTAGACTGAGTGGACATGAACAAAAAGGTCCCCCACCAGCAGGTAGGCTTCCTTCAGACAGGGACTGTCCCCCAGGACTCAGCACAGCGCCTCACCATAGCGGGTGCTCGATAAATGCGAAATAAGCCACACCCGGGAGGTGCACGCTGGCGGGGAAGCAAGACATTGCCATAAGACACGATGATTGGGGCCTCGCAGAGTTTTTCTTTTTCAACTTTTTAATAAGTTGTTTTTAATAAGTTGCACTCTCACACAAAAATCCATGTTGTGGTTTCTCTTGAAATGCAGAAGGCTCTGGCAAGTTTGGACCTGCATTCATGGATGGCAGACTCTGCTGCCACTGAGTGGCAGCTGTCCCTTCGCACTGGGCGTTTGCTCTCTGGGCTGTTGCTGTCACTTAGATTACTCCCTGGTCGCAGAGGCATTTGAGGCTGAGAACCTGCCTTAGAGTCAGATGAGCTGGGCCTGAAGCCCACCTCCTCAGCTGCACAGCTGAGAGCTTTGAGGAGCCTCCGTGTCTCATCTGTAGGATGGGAACGATGGCCGCTTCCACACCAGATTTCTATGGAGACTATTAAGAGAGAACGTACATAAAAGTGTGGAGAAAACGGCAGGGCTATTATACAAATGTTAGCACAGGCCCGCTTCCCTCAGTCTCTGCACTTGCACCGAGGAGGGATGGGTTCCCCCGCCGAATCTCCAGGCATCTCCAGGCTTTTGTACATTGAACATTCACCAGGCATCTGGAAAAGCCAGGGCCCCTGGGCACTATCTGGTCAGCACAGGCAGGTACTGCCATCACCTGTCAGTCATCTCAGGGCTTTTGCAAAGTCCCTGCCGGGGTGTATCACAGTTGAGAGCAAGCCACCAGGCACAGAACTGCTCACCAGCATCCTGCCATCTGAAGGCCCTCCAGCACACCACACAGCAGCCCCACAGACTTCTCACTCCACGGTGCTCATCAGTGCAAAACTGCACTGCATATTTGCCACCCCTTAAACAGCTCCTAGGACTGGAGGTTTGGTGTCAGACCACCACCAATTTTCCTCCCCACCCCTTCCTGCCCTCTTCTCCGCTCCCTTTCCCTGCCTTTCTTTTCTCTTCCTGGGCTTGCTTTCTGAAGTACCTTTTCAGCCTCTGCGAACACCATGCTTTCAAAAGCTAAAGGAAATGAGGGCTCTGCCCCTGTAGGTCCTTTTTACAAGCGCCTTTCTCCCAATTCACCTCAAACCTCAGGTCAACTGTGTTTCATTAGCAGCATCCTGATACTGAAAAAGAATTCAAGTCAGGCAATAAATAGAAAAGTGAGTCAGGTGATTCAGTTTTGAAATAAAACAAGTTTGAATAGTAACTGGTTCCAGATTGCCTTCGTCTTGCTTGGCAGGTAGAGATTGTGCCTGACAGCGTACCAGACACCACACTTGCCCTTCTGAGACATTTGCTTTTATCTCCTGCAGTTCCCGATGGAATAGATACAAAGAGAAGACTAGAGCCTTGTTTAAGCAGGGACTAGTGGGTTTGCATCCTGACACTGGAGAAGATCTGATCATCTGAGAACTTCCAATCCAGGGCTTAACAGCTTTTAAAAAAATTAGACATTTTAAAACAAAACAAAACACTACAAAACAAAAGCACAGAGATGCAGTTGTGCATTTTGCAATCACTGTGTAAGGAGAGATAACACGCCCATGGTTTGAAGAAAACTAGGTCTCCAGAAATTGGCTGCTAGTTTCACAGAAAAAGTACAGTTATTTGACAACATCTCATTGTGAAAATGAACCTGGAAACTCCTTCGAGACTCTTTTTCGCCTGGAGTGGCAGCCTTCTCCAGCCGGGGCCCTTAGTTATCAGTATCCTGCCCTGGGCCTTTTTTCCCCTTCCTTTCCTCCTCTGTCCACTGCACAGTCTTGGGGGACTTTCTGGTTCAAGAAAATGTAAGTGCTACGGCTCTTTGGCAAGTTGCACAAGCCCACTGCAAAATGGTTTAAGCAAAACAGCACAGCACTCAGAATCTGAGCAGCACTAATCCATGGACCTTCTCTCCAGACCTCTGTCATTGACAGAATTCAGCCCCCATCTTCTGATCTTGGGGTCTCTTAGCTCAAAGTCTTGAGAGACACGATCTGTTTGCTCCAGGTCCACTCTGCTGCAGTCGGCTGTGTCCCCTGTAAATGTGGTTGTCAAGGCTCCTCCTGAAGGTGGGAGAGTGCACAAAGGATTGGGGTCATGGCTGGCCAAACACCCCAGCAGGAATTTGCCACTTTATACCACTCAGCTTTGATTAGCGTCTGTGGCACAGGTAGGGACTGTTCTGTGGTGACTTACTCCCAGCAAAGAAACACTATTTATTGGTAGATGAGAGATCTTAACTAATTATAACCAATTATAACTAATTAACTCAAAAATGACTAGTGTCCTTAGAAAAAAGAGAAATTTGGACACAGACATAAACACAGAGAGAAGATGATGTGAAAAGCCACGGGAAGAAGCCAGCCATCTACAAGCCAAGGAGAGAGGCCTGGACCAGATCCTTTCCTCACAGGTCTCAGAAGGAACCAGTCCTGCCAACACCTAGGATTTGTAAAGTCCAGCCTCCAGAACAGTGAGACAATACATTTCTGTTATTTAAGCCACCTACTTTGTGGCACTTTGTTACAGCATCCCTAGCAAACTAATACATCCCTTTTGCCATGTGAGGCAACATATTCACAGGTTCTGAGGATTAGGACATAGACATGTTCGGGGAGGGAGGGCCATTATTCCACCTACCACAGGGTTAGACAGTAGATCCTGGCCAAATGTTATTCACTTGAGCTTGCCCTATGAATAGTAGCCCTCTACACTAAACAATGCCCACAGACACCCTGCCAGCACGAGAGGAGACTCAAAACAGTCTCTGCAGGGGAAGATTGTCCAGCTTCAGGCACACTGGTTTTTGTAAACCACAGTGAAAGATGCTGGTATTTTCTGCTATTTTTGAGGTGAAAGATTGTGTTTACAGAATCCAGTGAACGGGGCATTGCTAGCTGCTTTCATAGAACAGATAAAAACGTATGTTCTGTGTTACCCTCCACGTGAGCCCCTCATGCGTTTCCTCCCCTACACTGCAGTGAGCAATTGTCTCTCACAGCCCTTCAGTCCAGCTCCATCACCTCATGTGGCCCAGGCAGAGCTCAGCAAAGACACTCTTTCCTGCAGGACCCTGGGGCTGCCTGGTGGCATAGGACAGATGCTAGACTGCAGAAACTGAGGCCAAGTAATGGCTGGCAAGAAATGAAAATCAACATAGAATATAAATTTGTAACTGAAAATAAAATAACATCTTGCTCCATGTCCCCTGCTTTGATATGGACCATGCAACACTCTCCTAGACGGTTCCCCATCCTCAATCTCTTTCCTCCTGCTTTTCACCCTCTAGCTGTTTTTGTAACCAGGAAAAACATTAAAATAATATGCACACACACAGACCTGATAGTGTCATTCACCTGCTTAGGCTAAAAGCTTTCAGTGGCTCCCCATGACCCATAAAATCCAAGTTTCTAACTGTGGCCTGCTTTCCCAACCTCAAAGTATGGTCCCTGAGCATCAGAATTAGCATCGCCTGGCGTGCTTGTGCGCAAATCCCAGTGCTCCTGTCTTGGAATCTCTTAGCACGCGCTTGAAACTGTCTTTGGGCACATGGCAGCTGGGTCACTCATCTAGAGCCACCGTGCCCTTCTCCTCGCCCTCTCTTCTTCTGAGACACTGTTCATATAGCATTTTCTCTTTCTCATAAGCCCAATCGATTGCTCCCCTATCTCCTTTCCCTTAACACTTCATACAGACCCTCACCACACAGCTTTGTTTTACAGATGTTTGCTACAGATCTGTCTCTTGTCACAAATTTTGAATTTCTTGCCATTGGAAACCATGTCTTATCCACCTTTATTTCCCTCTAAGTAATGATACAATTTCTCTGTTTCTACCACGGAATGTGTAACTGACCATGCTTCCCTTTTCCCTTGGCCACATAATGAGTCAAATAGACTCAAATATACAGCTCAAGTGTGACAATTATGAAGGCCCCCATTGGCCATGTATCTGTGTCCTCTTTTCCCCCCGGACTTGGCCTATTTTAATTTATATTTCCCTTGGCCTGAGTTTTAAAAACCTGCATTTGGATGTTTTATTTTATATGCTGCTACAAGCAGCCTTGATCCTTTCTGGAACAAGGTGGGAGAGAGATAAATTATTCTTCTTAGTATTCCTACCACCCTGGATAGCATCTGGCAGATAGAAAATACTCAATAACTGTTTGTTAAATTTAATCAAAGGAATAAACTTATGTGGATTCTGTGACAGCTATTTTACTCATCACTTGGAAACCTTTTTGCTTTTTTATTTTATTACAGTGTTCAAGAAGTAAAACTGCTGGAAGGATGCCTGATGGATAAGTGCCTTTTTCTGTACAATATTCATGTGATTGCAGCTACCCGATTATTGCAATTTTCCGCCTTGACCCAAGTGCAACTTTTAGGAACTCAGACCACTCACCAACTCCATAATCTGCAGTTAATCTTAAAAAATAGTGAAAAGGTAGCTGGAAAATGAGGAAGGAAACAAGGATAACATGTCTCAGTGGACAGGGAGAGAGATGTTCCCATGAGATTGCACAGGATGGAGCTGAGTACAGGATCTGGAGGATGGGAGGCAAGTCAGGAAATGGCAGTAGACCAAGGGGGGAGCCCACGGGTGGATGCGGACCCGTTCCCTGAGGACGCACCATTGTAGTGCCCATGTGCTGCTGGGAAGATTGTGTGCTCGAGCCCATAAAGATGGCAACATCAAATCACTGCATAATAAAACTGTAAAGAGGTGAGAGAAAACTCTTGAGAAAGAAAAAAAAAATCTCACTTTTTATCCTCATTTTTCTTTAATTTACATCTGATGTTTCCTTAAGACAAGCCATCTTTTCCATCCCTCTGTATTATATCTGAAGAAATAACAGCAGCACACAATCTCTTTAAATTGGAGATTTTTTTTACTAGGAAACACACGAGCATGTGCAGTCTTGACTTTCAGTTGTCACCTCGGCTTTCTAAACAAGTCCCTCACGCTTCCAGTTAGCTATTTTCAAAGCACCATCCAATTGGAATTTTTTTCCCTTTGAAGAAAAATAAAGGTATGCTAACCTACCGATTGTTACACATAACCAACCACATGTAAAACCACATGTCTAATTTAAATTTGCTTTGGACATATTTGTTTCAATCAAAAACATCAATTCAATGTGTTGACTTTAATCATTTTTCTTCATGAAAACCTAGAGAATCTGAGAGAATTCTTGGCACTACATAGAAGAAAGGTGTTAATATTAAATAGATTAAACTAGAAAGTGTGTAGGGATGAATTTGGTTGCATTGTTGCCATGTGAAAGCATGCATAGGATGAGATAAAAGTTCTGGCCCATTACAATGAAGTATGACTCTTCCCCCCCAGATGAACTGAACGGAGGAACTGTGAGTTAAGGTGTGGGATACGTAGTTTGTTAATGTTGTCTTGGCCTGGTGAGCTACTTGTACTGGCTGAGAGTCTGGTCTGGGCTTCAAAGGATTAAGTTATAATGACAGGGCAGTCACCTCATCAGCCAAGGCAAGGAGGCCTGGTTTACCTGTGCTATGAACCAGCCAGATATGTCAGATTGAGGATGGGGTCAGGAATTATGTGCCAGCCCCTCTATGGCAAGGGCCACCTGCTCAGATGCATCTGAGCTGAAAGGCAAGTCTCTAGTTTGTCACCCCCAGGCCCGACTGATGGCATGAATACCCTCAACTTGTAGGCCTAGCCCTTTCACATTCTGGGCCCATGAAGCACACCGTGTATACCGGTGGCACAGTAAACTCAGAAGGACCTGATGCCTGGTGTGAGAATAGTCTAGCTGCAAGAAGCCTGGGAATAGGTTTCGGGACAGCTTGGAAGCATCTTGTTACCCAGCAGGCTATCTGAGCCCTTCTTGAACCCTTCTACAGTCCCCCAACTCCTGATATCTTAAAACTGCCTCTTTTTCCCATGTAACACTCCAGCTTCCCTTCAGAGACCTCACTCCTTTAATGGAAGTCCTGACATCTTGTCAAACTTCAGCTATCTCCATCCCAGGGCCTGTGTCCTGACTTACTGAAAAACAGATGAGCCCCCACCCCACATTCCCACTGGGGCCGGTCTGGTTCATCTTCCCTCCAGTCCTCATCCCTAGTAACTCCCTTTCCATGCTGCCTTATGCCTCACAACTATTCCCATTGTGACGTCAAAGTCATAGCAAGTAACATAAGCTACCATTTCTCCAGCCCTTGCCATGTGGCAGGCATTGTCCTAAGAACTTAACATACATTATCTCCGGTCATTCTCATGGCAACGGGATGAGGTAGTAACTAAAGCTCAGAGAAGTTAAGTAGCTTGTTTAAGAGAATAAAACTCATGAACAGTAGAGCCAGGATGCAAACCTATGACTGAAGGAGACCAAAATCAAAGCGCCTAACTATTTATCCCTTACAATGAACTGGAAACTAAAAGACCACAGAAATACTCTAGAATCTTAAAGATGTTTCATTGAAATTGGTGGTTTACAAACCCTTACAATGAACTGGAAACAAAAAGACCACAGAAATACTCTAGAATCTTAAAGATGTTTCATTGAAATTGGTGGTTTACAAAACAGCATGGTACTGGCATAAAAACAGACACACTGATCAATGGAATAGAATAGAGAATCCAGAAATCAACCCACACACCTACAGCCATCTGATCTTTGACAAAGGCACCAAGCCTATACATTGGGCAGAGATGGCCTCTTCTGCAAATG